>NW_009915098.1:490-24469 GCF_000696875.1 Nestor notabilis | reverse complement strand
CTTTCCCTGTGGTCTAGTGGTTAGAGCAGAAGTCTGTGAACCTCTTCCCAGAGTGGCCAGTGACCCACTGCAGCACTGGTAGGTTGCCTAACCTTGTACCCCTGCCAGCAGCTCAGGACGAGACTCAGTGCCATGCAGGGAAAGGATGCAGCACTGCTGTCAGTGATGGGCTGTTCAGGGACCATCCTCAGTTCTACTGCTGCTGCCCAGGTTCTTCTGGAACAGCCTGGAGATACGAACATGCAATTCTACTCCACAACATGCAGAGCACATCAGGATGGGTGGCTGCTGGCACCATCTCCTGGGAGTCCTGCCCTGTCTCTGCCCCTGGGCATAATGATGGAGAGGCAACGCACAAGGAGGAGGGGTGCCAGCCCAAAGCCCCAGGAAGAAGGGGCTTGCACAGCTCCTGGTACTCACGCTGCCCTTGGAGATATAGTTGGAATCCCTCATGATGTCTCGTGCGAGGCCAAAGTCACAGATCTTCACCAGCTTCCCCTCACAGATGAGGACATTCCTGGCAGCCAGGTCACGATGCACACACTGCAGGGGGGAGGCAGGAACTGTCACTGTAAGGGGCCCACAGACAGTCCGAGGAGGCACTGACCATGCACTTTCGGGGATCAGACTGTCTGGCTAGAGGCAGAGAGCCAGGAATTTTTCTCCACGTCACTGATGCCATCCTTCCTGCCCTGTGTGATGTTACACACAGTCCAACTGTATTACTGTCTGCCCTAGGCTAAGCCAGGAGAACCTTAGGAATCCTAAGACCTTAGGAAATCCCAGAGTCTAGTCCTCTGTGGTGGTTTAATTTCCACTGAACAAGCACTTGTGATGAGGCTTGGGGAGCTCAGAGCATGTGGTTTAATAGGGGTGATGTGGAGAGTAGTAACTCTGTTGTGGAGTGCCGTGTGCTGTAGTACAGGGAGGTCATCACTCTTTGGTCATCCTTGTAAACAGGATGATATAACACCACAGATGTGCTGTGCATGGCTTGGGAGGAGCTCAGAGTCAGGGAATTTGAGGTCTGGAACTCAATCTAAGCCAGGGTTAGCTGCCACGTGCAAATACAGTCATGCTGATCCCCAGAGCTGTGTTTCCAAAGAGAAATGGTCAGCAGCTCTTCAGTCACACAGCCACTTCTCCCATGAGGAAGTTGGCATGGATAAGGGGACAGTGGGCAGAAGATGACCACAGCACACAGCAGAGCACCATTGGCCTCCACCACTGCAGGCGCCATGGACCAGTGGCGTACATACGTTTTTGGAAGCCAGGAACTCCATCCCATTGGCCACCTGGAAGCTGAATCCCACTAAGTCCATGTAGCTGAGGAGTGGAGACTCGTTTATCAGCGTCACCCGGTCTGTTCTTTCAGGAGCTAAAGAGCAAGCAGAGAAGGATGTTGGCATTACTCAGAGCACTCATGGGCTGCTCACCAGTGGAAGGACCGACTGGGGATTGCTCTGCCTCCAGCAACAAAGGGACAGAGCTGGGAGCTCCCATTGTAAGAGCACCACTGCTGAACTCATCCCAGAGGTGACCTTTTCAATATAGATCATCCATCTCTGCAAATAAAGGCATCCAGCATCTAAAGTGCAAGCACCTCTCCCTCCCGCTGTGGCTGAGCTGTTACCTGATGGCGAATAGCTGTCGAGCTCATACGGGGTGCCGTAGTTAGAGGACTCGATGTCAGCGTACTTGACTTCAGCCTTCATGTCAGACATGGGCACATAATCCAGGGAGTCATCCTTGCTCATGTCCATGTAGCCCCCATCGCTCTCCACAGACAGGGAGAGGTGACTGTGGGGGAAGCAAAGAGGCTGTTCAGATCCAGAAGAGAGGAGGAGACACAGGGGATGGGGACAGTGATCTGTGGGACTGCAACGTCTGAGCCCTCAGCCCCAGCACTGTAAAGCTCCACACAGCAGAGAGGAACAACTGCATCTGGGAAGCAGCATTTGAGGCCTTCCATGTGCTGGGAAAGGGAAACCTGTTGCATGGCTGGAGAGAGGCTTGGGAG
Organism: Nestor notabilis; assembly: GCF_000696875.1. NCBI lineage: Eukaryota > Metazoa > Chordata > Aves > Psittaciformes > Psittacidae > Nestor > Nestor notabilis. The sequence goes on along the minus strand of NW_009915098.1, from coordinate 22,449 downwards.
ACTGTTCTTAGTGCTTAGGAGGATCCCAACTGCCTTCAAGCAGAAAGTGCAGGGGCAGCTATGCTGATGTCCTAACACTGCTCTATTTTACTATTGTTTTGGCCTGCTGGAAGGAAATGCTGCTTTCTAACTTCCCATGGGACCATTTCTCTGTGCTGATATGCTTGCATCCCTTAACTGGCAAACAGAAGAAGGACCATTTCCTTTTCCTTGTAGGACATCTTGTGCAACTGCACTCTTTATACCATTTCTCCCCTACACTCAATAGCAATGCAACCTGCCCTGAAAATGCAGAGCTGAGTTCCCCAAAGGTAAAGACATGCTGGGAAACCCCTTGTGTTTGTGCTTAATGCATAGCCATGGTTATGACAGTGAAGTTAGCAATGCCAGGGGATATTCCCAACTGGCATGGAGCAGCTGGTGTGTGTGCGCTAGCAAACATCCTCCAGGACACAGATTGACTCTGCTAATTCCCTGTCGGCCAGGAGCTCTTTGGAGGTGGCTGGTTGGCACTTGAGCTGGTCTCACAAGGTAATAGAGTGATCAGCTGTGTCCAAGTGCTGGGCCAGCACTTATTGTATTGGTCTGGATGAAATACAAGTATCTTTCCTGGCAATACCAGCCTTATTGATGGGGGCTATGATGGGGTAGGCATCAGGGAGGAGAGTGCTGCTTTCCAGGTACCTCTGCACGTGGTCCTCCTTGGGGGTGTTCCCGTACAGCTCTGCCTCTCGCCGTGCCTTCTCACCATAGCACTGCAGGAAGGTGTGCTTGTTGCGGTGCAGGTAGTCCACCAGGTCCCCATAGCGGCAGTACTCGGTGATGATATAGATGGGTCCTGGTGGGAGAGAGCACCCTCATCAGCCCTGCCTTGACCCTGCTTAGTGAGTATCATCCCAAAGGAACACTGCCAGGTTGCAGGATGTCCAGGCAGGGCCAGGGAGAGAGGCCACCTTTTTGGTGGGAAACTGAAATCTGTGGTTTGGGTGGAAGGTGGAGGTTGATAGAAACATGGCTTCTGTTTCAATCAGGTTGGAAAGAAATGCTTTCAGAGCCTCTCAAGGCTTTCCTAAGGGAAGGGTGAATCATTCTGAACCAGAACACAGGAATTATTCTCTCCAAGGACAGTTCTCAGGTACCTCCTTTGGTGCAGGCCCCCAGCAAATTGACGATGTTGAGGTGAGGTCCCAGGTGGCTCATGATCTTCAGCTCGGACATGAGGGCTTGCTTCTCGCTGCTCCGGGCAGTGGCTGTTGGACAGGGCAAGGAGGGGAGTGAATGGGCACTGCTTGGCCTTGCAGCTTTAGGATGGGGAAGGGGGTGGTGTGGGGAAACTCACACTTGAGCATTTTGACCGCCACCTTCATGGTGGACTGTGAATGGCTCAGGCCATGGGCTGTTGCCTCCACCACGCGTCCAAAGGCACCGGAGCCGAGAGTGCGTCCTGCAGAGAAAGAGCGAGGAGACAAAGTTGGCAATGGAGAGGTGAGGAGAGGACCTTGGAAAAGACAAGTCCCCTGTATGAAACCACACCAGTCATCCTGGTGGGCATGGAGATGGTTGTGAGCTATGATGTTTGGGATAGGGACCACATCATATCTCCAGGGATTTCTGTGCCTTTCTGGGTTGGTCTCTTTTAGAGAACACAAACCCAAACCTATCCCAAACCCCCAGACATCCAGGGCCCCATGGGGCCATTAGTGGGACCTGCAGAGCCTTTACCTAACACCAGCTTGTCCCTGGGCACCTCCCAGCTGGAGTCATAAGGGAGCTGCATGGGATCCACATAGATGTACTCGTGCCCATCGGAGCTGACGGACTCAATCACCTTCCAGCGGATTTCATAACGAGGTTTCTGGAAAGGGGAGCAAAGGGAAGAGAGATCTGAGAGGCAGAGGGTCAGAGAGGGCATGGGGGATATGGATGGGCTTTGTTAGGGAGTCTTTGGTCCCTGCAGTCATTGCATCATTCTCTGTCTAGCCAGGAGCATGCAAAGACCGACAGAGCCCACGGTCTTTTACCTTTTGCCACAGGACGATCAGGATAATCAGGGAGATGACAGTGAGAACCAGCAAGGCCAGGATGACAGAGATGATGACCACCTTGAACGGCAAGGCTACAACGATAACAGGGACAGCAGTCAGACTCCTCCACCTCTGCATGGCCGGACTACCCTGGGCAAAGGAGGGGACAGCAGCACACAGAGGTCCTTGTACCCTTCCCCTTCCCTCGTCCAGCCACTGTCCCCCTCCTGCTACATTCATCCCCCCCCAGACATCGACCCTGAGCTCTTTTCTGGCTGGAGGCAGTCCCTGTCCTCTCCTCCTGGGCAGACCTGCGCCCTGCACCCCAGGGATAATGGGGTGATGGGTGATGACGGTCTGCTGAAGGACTTACTGCCTTGCGAGAGGTTTGACTATGGGAGGGTAAGGAGCTTGAGGGGCCAGGTTGCTTCGGGAGGAGATGGCAGCTCAGGGCCTGGGCTTAGGCCATCCTTCTTCATATTTAGGATGTTCAGTGTATGGATGTTTGAGTCCGTGGCACCATCTAGTGACCCTTGGGTTAATAACAAGACACCAGGGACTTGTTTAGGTGCTCTCATCTTGCCCCCTGGGAGGGATGACCCTGCTATTGATGGGAAGATGTCCATGGGGCTCCAGATTCCTCCAGGAGTAACCTTTCCTGCTCAACCCAAAGGAGGCTTTATTTGGGGCAGAAATACGCAGGTTTCCTGCCCCTGAGGACTGCAGTCATCAGAGGACTGACCTGGTTCCCAGTACCTCGACTGTAGACACAGAGAGAAAACTCCATGTCCCCACCACTGCCTCAAACGTTCCCCTCAGCCCTCACCGTGTGGGACCAGTGTGATGTCCTGGGAGCTGGTGCCCAGGAAGTTGTGCACGGTGCACCGCAGGAGCAGGGGCTCGTCCACCCTGTGCAGCTGCAGGGTGCTGTTCACGCGGTAGACCTGCAGCTCCGCGTGGTACGTGGCGTTGGTCCACAGCCCGATCTCTGCCGACTCGTTCCCCAGCAGCCGCGTGGGTTGCCCCTTGGTGCTGCACCTGGTCCAGAGGAGGATAAAGGCATCTCAGGGGCAGCTGGGACCACCATGGGGTGCCCGGGTGTGCTGTCAGCAGAGTACAGTAACATCATGGAATCACAGACTGGTTTGTGTTGAAGGGACCTTAAAGCTCATCCAGTTCCAACCCCTGCCACGGGCAGGGACACCTTCCACTAGAGCAGGTTGCTCCAAGCCCCTGTGTCCAACCTGGCCTTGAACACTGCCAGGGATGGGGCAGCCACAGCTTCTCTGGGCACCCTGTGCCAGCGCCTCAGCACCCTCACAGGGAAGGATTTATTCCTACTATCTAATCTAAATCTCCCCCCTTTCAGCTAAAGTCTATTCCCCCTTGTCCTATCCCTACATGCTCTTGTAGAAAGTCCCTCCCCAGATTTCCTGTAGGCCCCCTTTAAGTACTGGAAGGTGGTAACGATAAATTTCTTCCAACCCCCCTCCACCCCCCCAACTTCTGAGACTTACTTAAAAATGCTGGAGCGTTACTGGTTCTGGTTCCCGTGTCTAAATGTTAGTGTGTGCGTAGTGCTACTGTATACAAGTATGCTTCAATTAATATATTTGGAAAAGCTGTTCTGAGGCCAGCATGAAAATTTTGCTTTAAATAATGATATGTATAAATAGTCTATTAGTGTAATAAATGCAAGAGTCCAGCCGTTCCCATGGGCTCTATCACTCCACTTACCGTTTGATGTCACTGCAAGTAGACCAGCTGATCTCTGGCTGGGGCATGCCTTCAGCAGAGCATGTGACGGTCTGCTCCCCACTGCTGGCACTGCTGTTCTCCTTGAGATCCACCACTTTGGCTGGCACTGAAACCAAGAGACAGTGACAGGAATTAACCCTCCTTTCTGTGTGCAAGGTGGACGGGAACGCGATTCCACTGTGTCCCTAATATGACCTAGGTATGAGGAGACAGTGAGGAAGGACTCATTGCATTGATTGCGTGGGGTTTTGAAAGCTAGCAGCAAGAAGAGAAAGGTTTGAGGGGGTATGGAGGGCACCTGCCCCCATCTAAGTTGCTTGGAGAGCACAGGGATAAGTCCTGGACATCAGAGCTACACAGTGATCTCTGCACCTGCTGCACTGGGTCAGGACACGAAGACCAAGCTGCTGGTGTCTGCACTGCTTCCCTGTGCCCCTTGCTCTGAGACCAAATGGGCATGATTCCTGCTTCAATGCTTTTCCTGTAACCCAAATCACTCTGGAGCTGTAATCAGAGGAGTAAGGGCTTCAGCCTGAGGGTCCTACAGCAAAGGATGGAGCCATCCCCTGAGGCTGCCCCCATACTCCACAGCCCCATGTCTACATGCCCATCCTCACCATTTATCTGCAGATGGAAGGACAACTCCTGCTCATCATCCTCATTGGAAGCCCGGATGGTATAAAATCCTCCTTCTTCCTGCTTTACCCGCACCAGCACCAGACCTGTCTGGTACCTGGAGGAGACACAATCCCAGAGTGACGGATGTGGGGAGGTATATGGGGACTGATAGTGCTCAGACGCGACCAACTCCCACCCATCCGAGGCATGCTCAAAATCCACCCTCAGAAAGTCATTCATCAGCTGTGTCCAACCAGCAATTTGGAAGTTGCTTTGCAAATTAACACTTCCCTGCACCCTGGTGAGGAATGATGGGCCCTCACCTGGTTTCTGACAGGTTCCTGCTGGTGATAGTGAACTCGCTGCTGCTCTCCATAGTCAATGTCTTGTTGTTCTTCAGCCACATGATGCTGGGTGGTGGGTAGGCCTCCACCTCCACTTGGATGGTGTGGCTCTTGTGCACCTCGGCGTACATGGTGCTGGGCAGGCGGGTGTGGAAGCGCACAAAGCCACGCTCTGAGAGGGGGCAGGAGGGATGGGGGGGTGGTCACACAGAGAAACAAGCCCTTCTACAGCCGTTCGGGCAAACATGGATCTGGAACAAACCCCTCTGAACACACAGAAATGGTGGGGCAGCTCCAGATCCATCCTTCAAGGCTTCAGGCTTGTGTTTGAGGGGAGAGTGGGTGCAGAGCCACAGTGGAGCAGAGCAACTCAAGAGGCAGTTGGCATGTGCGGAAAAGGCTGTTATCGTGTGGAGATGGGGCAGGTTCCCTCAAGTTACATGAAATAAGGACAGATGCAAATGGAAGATGACAATATGACCAATATTGCCTTGGCACTACACGCTGCAGAAGATCTCTTTCCCACACCTTCAACTGTCTTAAAGGGTCACAAAAGCCATGGTGGGAGATTTGGGATGCTTTGAAGTCAAGAAGTGGGCAGGGGTGACATGGGCTGAGGGTTGGCTTTTTGCCATGGTTACTTAGGGCAGTGTCAAGGAGGGGAGAGAAGAGTGATGCTAGAGCATCCTGCCTTGACACCCATGTGGTTTGGTGGCTTTGGGGGCATCAACACACCGATCACATGGACTGAGATGTCCTTGCGGTCCGTTTTCTCATGGTAGCCCTCAGACACATTGCAGACATAGGTCCCGCTGTCCTCCAGCTCCGCGTTCTGGATGATGAGGATGGAGCGGATCTCGTGGGTGGATCCGGGCAGGAAGTCGGTCACTGGCTCCACGGTCTTCCCTGCCTGCACGACAGGGACAGGAAATAGGGACTGAGAAGTCGAAAAGTCATGTTCTGCCACTGGAGCTGCAAAACCAGGCTCACAGGGAGGGAGGAGGAGGAGGTAGAGGACCCCAGTCTGCGCCACAGGGACAGGGAACATGCACTGATCCGACGCCACTGAGACAGCCTTAATCCCAGGGACATCCCATCAAGCCCCTCTATGCGGCAGCAGCAGCAGCAGCCCACAGCTTCCTATGAAGCTTCACCTCGGATATTGATGAGTTATTACAATGGGGCAACTGGGTGAAGGCTGGAGCTGCTGCCTGGAGCCCTCACCTGCTTGCGGGGATAATCCCAGTTGAAGTTGACCAGCTCGTTGCCGCTCACGGTGCACATCAGGGTGATGTTTTCTCCCTGGCGCACTATGGTCTGCACTGCGCTGATGGAGACGTTCACAGATGAGACTGGAGATGGTGAAAGAAGGGAATGAATAATGGAGGAAAGGATGAGTGGGTAGCAAGTCCATTTATCCTGGGTGGACTGGTCCTTTGGAAAGTCTCTTCCTTAAGGGATGGAGCTGACACTTCAGTAGAACCCATCTTCTAATGGATAAAGGACTAAATCCACCCACCAGATTGATCTGGGGCATCACTGTTGGAGAGCTTTGCTGTCCCCTGCCACTGGGCTGAAGGAACAGTCACAGCAGGTGCACAGGACAGGACAATGGCAGCTCACCTTGGATCCTGTAGACGTAGAAGGTGTCTGAATCCACCTCCTGGTCATCCACAATTGTCCGGCAGAAGTAGGTCTTATCCTCAAAGAAGCCTCTGAATCCCTGTTGTGGGTCATAAACTGCTGGGATGGGGTTCTCCACCTTCTTCTCATAGAGGATCACTTGCATCTGTGGGTTTGTCACACGGCATGGGATGATGGCCTCAGTGTAGCCCGTGATGAAGATGAAGAGCTCTTCAGAGGTCATCGTGGGAAGGAAGACTAGGGAGGGATCTGTGGGAGAAACAGAATGCTGGTTACAGAAAGCTGCTTGAAGCTGAACCAGGGCTGCTCTGTGCTCCTCCAGGACTGCCCCAGGGCTCTGTCTCCTGACTAGTGGAATGCTTCTTCCTTTACTCCCCATGGCAAAGCAGAGCTGCCATGTCATAGGCTTGTCAAACCACTCCTGGGAGTGCCTGGCACCACTGCCTCCCCCACCACTTATCCCAACACACCACACATGGGCCTCTCCCATGACCTGGCACACCAGAGACATGCCACAGCCAGATGACTGCTGTGAGGGCTCTTCTGCAATGGGAAGAAGGATCTGGGGAGACCAAGTGCCTGGAAAGAGAATAATCCAAAGCCCTCTTTCCCCTGGTTGCTACAGCCTGTGGAAATGCAGAAATGAGGCCATGCTGTCCCCTACCTGGAACGTAGATGTAGATGGCTTTCCTCTCTGCCGGCTCTGGAGCCTGCTCCGGGCTGTAGGTACACGTGTACTCGCCGGTGTGACGGCCCGTCACGTTCCTGAGGGTGAGGTTGCTGATGAAGACACTGTCCCTGTGCTCCAATGATGCAGTGAGGGGCTGACCCTCCCGTTCCCAGACCAGTGCTCCATCCCCATAGCACAACAAGGAGAAGGTGCTGTGGAGGCTGAGGACAAGCTCGCTGTCTCCAGGTTCGATGTGCAGCCCACTGCCTCCAGACGTTACCTCCAGCAGACCTGGGAGAGGAGGGAGATGAGACCAGATTGGGTTCCTCTGTAATCCAAAGGGAAGCACGCTGGAGCACAACCTCACGACAATGTGTTTGGTTTGTAGATGTCAGCCTTTGCACTGAAAAATAACCTTCCTGAATTTGTCCTCCTTGGTGTAGCCACCACAGGAATGTTCTGTCAAATTAGACCTTGGTGGGTCACCCTTCATTCTCTATACCTCCTGAAGCCCTCACTGAAGAGGGAATAAGACATCATGGAGTTTAACAGTGTTCAAAGTTGCCCATGGTGCCTGTGGCAATGCTGGGTGGAGAACCTCCCCTTTTATGCTATAACTATGTCTTGCGTCTGTCCAACCTTTCTGTGAGGTAACTGCACCCTCAGTGCCACCCAGTGCTGTCCATGTCATCAGGAGGTAAGGAGCAGAAGGCAAAGATAGGTCTCAGATGCACCTTCAAAGGCTTGGAATAGCCAGGCAAGAGGGGAGAGGAGGAGAGGAGGCAATTCCCTGCTCTGTTGGCTGCCTCTCGGCAGGGACAGTGTCGGACAGGACAGTCTAGGCTGAACAATGTCAGTTTACAAGAAAGTGAAAAAGGAATGGCAGCAAGACCTGGCAGGAAATCCTTTGGAAGCAATAGAGCAGGCAAGATCTTCCTGAATGGCTCCTCGTGTCTCTCCCAGCTTCCTTGCTTCACCCTTTGCCCAGATGTCCCGGTGGGATGTGTGCTCCTCCCCGGTGTCCCCACTGGCAGGGAGGGCAGCTGGAGACAGCCCCCAGGGACGCACAGCAATGCTCTGAACAGCCCAGATGCAGCCAGGTGCCCTGTTGCTTTGCTGTGGGGGGTTATTGTATAGATGGGCTCTGACTAAATCCTTCCTGCTGTTGGGTGACCACAATATGCAGCTAATGTGGGTTCTTGAGTGTCTTCTAAGGGCTAAGCACACTTGGCAGTGTAAAGGTCTCCTCCTTCCACCCAACTGTGTGTCAGCATGAATCAGGTGGAGACTTTACATCAACCCCACCATAGGGCTGGGTGGGGATGAGCCCATGACCCAGTCATTAAGTGGGTCAGATATACCTGGAGCACACTGTGCACCCTGTGCTGCCCCATTTGATCATCTCAGGGCAGCATTCCCATGCAAGGCCCAATCCTGCACACCCATCCCCAGCCACAGCACTCACCAGTGAGGATGAGGAGCCACAGAGATGTCTTCAGAGAAGGGCACACCGTGGTGGGCTCCATGGCTTTTTTGCCAAATCCTGCCAAGAGCAAAGCGGGATGAGCTGAGCACTGCAGCAGAGGAGGGGTTCCTCGGCCACCACCGAAGCCCTGGGTTCCCTTCTCCAGCTCAGAAACCTCCCATCTCTTCCCTGCTTTCAGCCTTTCCCTCCCGGCAGGGTGGTTGGTTCCCTCTCATGCCTGATGTGCAGAAGGAGCTGTTTCTAAGGCATCTCCTGCTGGTAAACAGGGATTTTGCTGGAGGCTCCAGCAGTTGTGCCAACTCTTGCTCATCTGTGCTTGAGATGCCGCTCCCCCGGCCACAGAGCCCTGCCTCTGCCTCCCTCTGCTCTACAGATTGCCTTTTCCCCCTTAGTTTCTGCTTCCCTCAGTCCCAGTGAGATAAAACTTGCTAAAAAACCAGATTCCCCTCCAACCCTCCCACATTTTCTGCTCCTTCCAATGAAATAAAACAAGCCCAAGGAGCCCCCACAAAAAAACTCTGACTTTCTTGTCTTTAACTTTTAAATATGTATATTCTAAGGGAATGTTTAAGAGGGTTTTTGTAGTTAAAAATCCCTTTTATCAACATTTCTCAAGAAATCTCTTCACAGATCATTTTCAGCCCTCCCCGGTGCAAACCAAGAGCCCAGAAGGGATGAGGCCAAAGGTCCCTAAGAGCAATGGGGTCTATTCCTCATGTAACAGGGCGACAGGTGACCCTCCCCATTGTGCCTGCTGGGACTGGGATGACTATTTCTATAAAGCAAAATGAAGAAGCTAATAAGGGGAAGAATTAACAGGGAAAAGGCTTTTTTTGTGCCTGGACAAATGAATTCAGTACTCCTGAACTTGGGGATGCTCAGCATGGAGCTGAACCTCATAGCTCCGGCCCTGCTGCTGGGTCACAAGAGGCATTTTGAGCCTGCTCCCAAGGCACAGCCCGAGGAGAAGCCCCATGATGTGGACACAGTGCCCGGGGAGCTGCTGGCCGGGCAGGATGGCCAGTGACAAGCTGGATTTGCTGACCTGGCCCAGGCACCGTCTCTTCTGAGCGGCTCTGCTGCCTCTTGGCCCTGGCGTGGCCTCTGGGTCTGCTCGATGTTAAGGAGGAAATGGTTTTTAAATGACGTGTGCTTGTCAGATGTTTTTATTATTCTCTTGGTTTGGCTCTGCAGAGTCTGATCCACCAGCAAATCCTTCCAGGTCTCCAGCTTATTCAGCAGCTTCCCTCTCCCCGCTCCAGAAAACCCTGCCGTGACTTCTGCTCCCTTCTGCCTTTGCCAGAGGGGATGAGAGCACTTACAGGGAAGAGCTGGGGTTGGGCAGGCTGAAATTCAGGCTGTAAATGGATGGGACCTCACTGCACCCACCCTCAGAGAGCACCAACCTGCAGGAGAGGGGAGGATGGGCAATCTAATCTCACTGCCCCCCAGGCACTGCCATGAGAACAATTACCTCTGTTTCCCAATTCTCCTTTACAGAGGTGTGTGATTCATCCATTATTCAATGATCAAGGTTGTAAGGACAACTGGGGTCCTCACCTTTCATCCCTCCCTGCCTGCATGCACAAGCCAGGCTGTATCCCCCCCTAGTCCCACAGATATCTGCCTGTCAGCAGCTAAACTCTTCCCAAACTCATGCCCAGCTTTTAGCCGTGTGTCCAGCTTCATGGCTGTCGCTGTCAGTCCTGTTGCAGGCAAGATCTTGGCTTCTTTAGCTACATAGACAAGTCCCTCTGATCTCTGCAGGCTCACTGATGGGGCAAACTACTGCTCCGCCAGAGCTGGGAGCTGGTGGGTACATGCTGGTGCCAGGCTACCATGGGTGTTGCTTCAGCAAGCAGTGAGAGCCCTGCAGGCTCCATCTGCCACCTCCCCTATGTTCATAGCTGGTTTTAATAAAGCTGCTGGGTTTGCAGAAAGGCATTTCGCTTGGAGATGCTTCCCAAGCAGAGTGGGAGGGTGGCCATGTCTCACAGTGGTGACCTCTCCCTTGTTTGTCTGCTCTGGCCAGGGCTAGAGGCAATGCTTGGAGATGCTGAGCAAGATGTACACAGTCTGGCTTGCAAAAGGACAAGCCTTTCTCTCCCTGTCACGAGGACATGTGTGCTTGCACATGTGGGTGCACACAGGCCTTTCACAAGGGATGCAAATGCACCCAGCAACTTGAGAGCGCTTCTGTTCCCCTCCTCATCTCAGCTTTTGTTCTCGGCAAAGAGCAATAAGATGCGTATTATGAGTGCCAGACAAGGAGGGGCTGAGGTGGGTGCAGCCCCACTCAGTGATCCCAAAGCAGGCGCCCAGATGTTATCCCACCCAGGGATGCAAACACAGGCGCCCACATGATGCTCAGGTGCCTTTCATTGTCTCCTTCCAGCCCTATGTGTTAGCAGGGTACCACACATCCCTCAGACTCCTACATCCTTCCCACGAGCTAGGACCCAAGCATTTTCAAGGCATGGGGCCATTTGCCTCCACTCATCCTGGCCAGTGAGGTCCTGCAGCAATGCCACGTCCAGCACCCTTCCCTCAGCTCTGCTCTGCGGTGGCTTCAAGGTGAAGTCCCAGCTCTCCATCCCCACGCTGTACCCCTCACCATCCTCTCCTCGCTGCCAGCACACGCACAGACTTCCCCTCTGCCCCTCTCCAGCACTGTGATGCGAGGGCAGCCATCAGGGAGCTTTTCTCTGTTTATTATTCTAGGAGAGGAATGTGGCTGGGAGAGGAGACAGGCGGTCAACTGGCTCGCAGCGAGGCTGGGTGATGCAGCCCTGCGCCCACATCCAGCCCCACATACATGCCTGTGGAGTGGCTGCGCTCTTCGGGGGGCTCGCAGCGAGGCTGGGTGATGCAGCCCTGCGCCCACATCCAGCCCCACATACATGCCTAGGAGGATGGCTCCCGGCCAGCCTGCGCACCACGTCTGCTACCTCCACACTGCCCGGCCAGCCTGGAGCTGGGCACCGTGGCACGGGATGTCTGGGAGGGTTTGAGTCCAACCAAGACATGGATAGAGGCAATTGTCAGTGCCCGGTGACACAGCCACATTGTCCCTGTCTCTGCTCTGCAATCACACCAGCCTGGCCAGCACGCTGCAGCGTGGCAAAGGAATGCACCCAGCACTGCTCCTCCTCCGGATGCCGAGAGGGGAGTTTGAAGGAGACAAGGGAGAGCTGAGCCAGCGCTGGGGCTGTCGCGTTTCGTAGCCCACTGCCTGCTGGAAGGAGAGTGTCCCACATGTGGCTGGGCCCTGGCACTGCTGAAAGCCCCTTTGAGCATCTCTACCCTCATGCTTTTGCAGTGTGTTGCATGAGGTGATGGGATCAACTGGGTCATCCCTGAGCAGCCGCAGCGCTGTCCAGAGGGTACCCTGGGCTCTGACAGCTCACAGAGCCACGCACCCACAGGCAGAACACAGGCAAAGAGGTCAAACAGCACAGCCAAAGCCTCACAGTAGGGCCATGGCCGCACCAGGATTCAAGTCTCATGATTCCCCATCTCATGGACTTCACAGCTTCTCCAGCCTGCTCCCATTTCTCCTGCATCCCAACCCTGATGACAGCTGAGCTTTCTCCTCTGCCTCCTCTCCTGCTCCCCCACTCGCAGTGGCTGGGGACTTGGATGGGAATTTCGGCAGTGGGAGCAGGGCTATACCGAGGGGTTTGGATGCAAGGAATAGCCACATCCAGCCTCTGCTGGGGATTGTCCTGCATTTATTTAGGGGGGACCATTCCTTCAGCCATCTCTGCCACTCTTCTGACCTTGCAGTGCCTTGCTAATGAGCTCAAGCATCACCAAACTTTATTGATGTATTGCCATTCTCCCACTCCAGACCTATCTCTTGTTTGAGGGTGCTGGTAAGCCAAAGATGCCTTTGCTAATGCTCAAAAAATGTTGTGTGGGCTCAGTCTTGACTACTCTTGGGTTATGAGGCACGAATTCCCTTTGACTCTGCTTGGTGTGCCCTGCCACAGCTTGGAGCCCCCTTCCCTCAGCGCAGTGCTCCTGGCAGAGCACATCAGCACGCATGACAGCCACTGTTGGCATGAGCATCCCTTGGCTTTGTCCATCCTCAAGCATGGATCATGTGAGACAAGGCCATTTCCAGCTCTGCAAATGTCTTAAACCATGAGATCTACACAGATGGGCATCCACACCCCAGTCCGCTGCCTTCCTCTTGCATGCCTAGACCACATTTCTCACCTCTTCTCCACAACCACTAATGCCTTGTGAAGAACCAGTAAGGGGGACCTGCAAGGACCCCAAAAGCTGTGGGAGCTGGGAACCAGCCTGCAAAGCTGGTGCACAGCAAAGGGGATGTCTCAGTGTGCCGGGGAGAGTGACAGAAGCCATGGCTGACCTGACAGCTCCCTTGGAAGGAGCTCTGGTCTTACAGACCATCCATCACCAGCAAGGGGGTGTGCTGTCTGCTGGAAATCAGCAAATCCCATTTGCACTTCCAGGGGCAATTCTTGCATCCATTGCCCCACATTGCACTTGCTCCCCTTGCCCGAGCCTCCCCGCTCCCATGGCACTGGGCAGAGGGGCTGGCCCAGCCCACGAGGGCATCTCAGTTGATGGCTGTGGGGAGCGTAGAAGCGGAGCCAGGGCTCTCACACAGCCGCTGGTCCTTTCTCTTCCTCCTGCTTTCTATTTCTAGCCCCTTTTCTTGCTGGGGCTGTGCTTCCAGGCGCTCCCACAATGCTCACTGGCTCTGCTGTCCTGCCAAACAGGCGAGGGACATCTGGTGCAAATTAGCGGGAAGTAAAATATACTTTATTTCTTCTTTGTCTGAGCGCATCTGAGTCATTAAGTGAGATCATGGGTGCCCGTATGCAAGAAAAAAAGCCCCTTATAAATCCCATGATCCATGTCACTCGCAGCCAGGGAGCAAGGGCTTCTCCAGGCTGGGGACGGGGGGGCACCATCCCCTTGCTTTTGAAGGGGAAAAAAGCTTCCCAAGCAAAGCCTGGCAACCCATGAAACCCAAGCCGTGCTTGTCCTGCAGTGAAACTCCTTGGCTTGTCCTGTTTTCCTCTGCCACCCTCCCTCCGGCCTCTGCGACTGCTTCTTTCCCACCCTTTAATCTAAATAAAACTGAGCTGCTTTTTTTCCCTTCCCTTGGCTGGAGCCGTCCGGAGTTGCAACATCTCTCCTCTGGGGTCCCTCGGCTCCCATGACACCGTGTTTACTCACAGGCCAGATTATCATCACAGAGCCCTTTTTCTTTTTCCCAGCACATGGCTAGGATTAGGCAGGGCACACACATGGGGAGCCTGTCATCCCAAGGCCCATAAACAGCTGCTAATAAAACGCAGAGGTAGGAAATGTGAAACCAGGCACAGGAGCAGAGGGGACGGGGAGTTCCTGGGGTCCCACATGTCATCCCTGCACGAGGGATGAACGACTAAGGGGCAAAACCCTCCTTGTCCTGAGCATCAAGGGGTCTCCCCGGTGAGACCAAGGGATGCTGAGAGCCCTGGGTGCCTGCTCGCAACATGCAAGGGTTTGGGGGTTCTTTCAGTCACGCAGAGGTGAGATTTTGCAGGCACTCACAGGCAGCATCGCGAGTGTCTAAACCCTCTGAGTGGTTTTGCCAGATCTCCTTGATCTATGAAGTGATTAAAGCCACAACGCTGGTGTGGACCAAGGGTTCTAGGAGATAGTCAAAGCAGGGGAAGCTGCCACCTCCAGGGCAGTATGAGCTCAGGGTCACTGTGCCCAGCGGTGGGGGCAGCTCTCCTGCTGTCTCTGCTGCAGAGAGTGGGGCTGATGTGACCAGAGATCCTGCCCAGGACCCCATATCCTGTTCCGAGCTTCAGGAGTACCTGGAGGAGGTGTTTGTGTGGATAAGAGCACTGGTTCTGCAGCAGTTGGCAGGACACGAGCCAGCACAACCCCAGCCAGCATCCTCCCATCAGCCCGCCTCGGGCAGTCACAGCTTTGACAGCATCAGTCAGAAAGCCCAACATGAGGATAGTGACTCCAAAGCAGGGGGAGGCTGCTGGGGAGGATGACGAGTGCGTGTTGGACCCCAGCAGCGTGATTCAGCAGCCCTGGGTCAGCCATGTGAGGAATGGGGTGGGGTGGTGAGCCCCACGCAGCCCCATTTCGGCTGCATCCATCCTCCCTCTCTGAGCACTGCAAAATCCATGCATGTGCCACCCAGCAAACCCCCAGCCACGGGCCCTCTGCAACACATCGTTGTGAGGAGCTGGCACAGGGAGATGTGGGACCACGGCGAGCCCCACACTCTCACCCCTCTTCCCCCCCGCTTTCCTCCTCTGTTTTAAGCCCATGGGAGATGGAGGAAGCGAGTGACCTATTTAGTGCAAGTTCAAAATAAAACGAAACATCTGTTTGGAGGGGTGCCAGTGTTATAAATAATCCCCCAGCCCTGAGTGTTGGTATCCATGGCCCGTTGGGCTGCGCATGCTCCCCCGCTTCCGCTCTCCGAGGAAAGGCCAGACCCCAGGGCTGCTCCCCGGAGCCTAAGAGCTTGGCCCGGGCTGTGGGAAAACCCTGGGAGAAGACCAGGGGCCAGGGAAGGAGGGATGGGGGTGTTGGGAGAAACGGCTGCCACGCGCCGAGCAAGGCTGATATGGTGCCTGCCTGGCCCTTGCTGCGTACCCCAGCCAAATCCTGCCCCCCTTGGTGTCCTCTAGGACAGTGGGTGGGTGCCCGGGCCATGGTGATGCTGGGGGCTGGCCGGAGCACTGTCCTGAAGTCTGTGTTGTGCACAACCAGGGATGCTCATGGGGGTGAGTGGAGCAGGGCTCCATTCACCCCTTGCAGTGTGATGACCCCTGGGGGAGGCACAAATGTGCCCCTTTGGGAGTGTTTCAGCCTTTCCCAGTGCCCTTCGCCAGCAGGATGCTCTAAAGGATGCAGCCCAGCCCAGCCTGGGGTGTCCATGACTGTTCTACAACTTCTCCCTGACAGCAGAGACATTTTCGGGGAGCACACCACGCTGCTTCACAAGCATGTGAGCAATGTGAGTTACGAACGTGGCTGCAGGGCACCCAAACCATGGACCAGGACCCACAGCTCCCTGCATCGCTTCACCACCACTGGCCCCTCCTACTGGGCAGCAAATCCTCAGGGCAGCAGTGACTCAAAGAGCTCTCTGGCTTCTCCATCCCGTAACTGGTATATTTGGGGTCCCAGCTCCCAAGCATGAGGGGCTGGATGGGGCTTGCTTCTCTGAGCAGAGCCCATCTGCTCACCCAGTCCTTTTCCCCCACCACCAGTGGAGTGGAGAGGGGAAGCAGGGGATATGGGACCATGGGTTGGGCACCGTCTTGGCTGCACATCTGATGTTCTGGTTGCCCCCAGGGCCGTGGCTGTCAGAAAGCCAAGTCTGCCTTCAAGGGAAGCACTCTGCCAAGGTAAACAGGAGGAGGAGAACAGTCCCCAGCATGTCAGCATCTCCATCACCTGCTCACGGTCACTGCTTAAGGGTGGCTGCTATGGCGGGGCCAGGGCTGGAGCCAAAGGTCCTGGCTGGCTCTAATTAACCACTAATCATCAGCTGGGAGGGGAGGTCGATGGGGGCAGGAGAAAAAGAGCCATCCTGAGCCCTAGTAGGATGTAGGGGCTTTGCAAAGCCCCAGGAGCTGTCACTGTTGTGGTCTTTGCAGCTCCACATCCCAGCAAAGGATGAGCAACCTAATCCTGCTCTGGAAATTGCCCCAAGATGCGGATCTGCTGGGGTGGAGGAGATGATCTGCATGGATGCATCAGCTCTTCTCTTTTGGCTGCTTGAGAAGGACCCGAGCTAAATCACTTTGTTCTGGGGTTTTAGGCTCTTGTGGCTGGGATTAGGTGCTCACCAGCTCTGTGGTCAGGGCACCCTTTGCCAATGTGCAGGACCCAAAGAGGAGCCTGTCACTGTGGCAGGGGTGGGAGAGGATGGTAGTGCTGGGGTGTGAAGGCCAGAGGCTGCTGGCAGAGTGGGGGCTGCATTTGACTTGATCTTGCTACTTCTGGGTTCCCGAGAGGGAGCAAAATGCAGGTCTTAGTGCTTGGTTGCCCAACAGGCAGTAGTGCGTGATGAGGGTCTGGCCCCACAGCAGGACCTGGGGACAGTGATGATGTTTCCTGGAGCAGGGGGTGCAGAAACCCAACACATTCTTTGTGCATCTACAGGCTACGCAAGTGATGCCTCCCTCTTGGATGACCTCTTCCTACATGCTGTGGCCAGGCAGCATGAGCCATTGAATCAGCTGGGTGGGAAAAGACCTTTAAGATCATCAACCCATCCTGCATACAGAGTTCTTTATAACCTCCAGCAGTTCCTCTCCCCTCAGTCACAGAGCAAAAATCAGCTCCTTCCTGCATCCACACTCTGCAAACAACCTCTGCCCCCAAAATCTTATGGATCCTCCATAGGAGAAACTGAGGCAGGACTCAGGGCTGCCAGCACCCCCTGCCCTCCCCTGAGCGCTGCTTTAAAATGGGCACCGAGTCCTGCTTCCTGCACAAGGAATCCTTGAATCAGCCCATATTCTCCCAAACAGCTCCCAGGCTGGAGAGGGAAACTTGGCGGCTGCCAAGGGACCCCTCTCATGGTGCTGGCAGCACTCAGCCCCAAGGAAAGCAGGTTTCTGTTCTGCAGCCATTTGCTCTGCAAAGGCTGGAACTGAGGTGACTTCAGTTTGCGAGCGGAGAATGCGCTTGGAGAGCGCGGAGCTCGAAATGGTGCATTTTCTGCTGGCCCCGGTTCAGACAAACCCACAAGCAAACATATTTTTTGTATAAATAAGACAGTGTGTCTCGCCAGTTAAAGCAATTCAAACATGAATGTAGCAATTTAATTGGTGCCAATTACTGTGTCTCGGTAGCATTAAGATTTCAGTCACAGACTCTTTCGCGTGGTAGACGGGCCAGGAGGGAAGGCAGAGGGACCAGCAGGATGGGGCCTCACACCGAGGGGCGCATTTGCCTTTCCTCCCTCTGCTTTGGGAGCTCGGCCCCCAGACAGCCCTGGTGCTGCCCATGGATGGGAATGTGCTGATAAGTCCCCTTCCATAGCGGGGAAAAGGTACCTTCTATTCCATCTGTCTCCTGGTTTGCAGCCCAGGGTCTGACAGCCAGAGCAGTGCCCTGGTTATATCCCTGCACTCTCCAACCCTTCCCTTCTCCTGCACTTCACATCCTCCATCACACACTGGCTCTCACTGAGCTTGGGGAAGAGCATAGGATGGGTGTTAGGAGATACCTGGATGGATGAGCAGAAAGGATGAGCCCATCCAGGGTGCAGGACATGCACCACTCGCACTACACCATCCTGGCTTTCCTGGCTGCAGCCTGTTCTGCTTCCTGAACAGGCTTTTCACACCGCAGTCCTGTGGCTCTGCAGGTTGGTGGCTGCAGGAGAGCCAACCTAGGGCATGCCACAGCCTGTGTCCCAAGTGTGTGTGCCCAGGGATGATGAAAAAGCAGGATGTGAAAGGCAGCCCATCACTGTACATCTCCTATTCCCAGGCTGGGGGGGGGGCAATGGACCTGTGCAGTCACCTTGCTTAGTGCATGACCCATCTCAGCACCCCTCTGTGCATACCTGGCATGTGTCCCTGTCCCTGCCCCAGCCGGTCTGCTCCATGTCCCCTGTAGTACCAGGAAATTGCTGCACTTCCAGGAGGAGGTGTCCCAGTGGGATCAGAGCAGGGCAGGGATGCGCTTGGCTTGGGGAACCTAATTAGGCAACTGGGGAGAGGAGGAGGAGGAGGGAAACAGCCACCCCTAAAACAAGCCTTGTTATGTCCAATTTGCCTGGTGGAGCGGAAGGAGCCTCCTGGAGCTGCTCCAAGCTCTCAGGAAATAATACCCAGCCTATACCCTCCCCTTGCAGCTCCTCTCCAGGGGATTTCTTTCCCTTGGTTAAAGTACAAACAAACAAACTCCACGACGTGTTCAGCCCTGATCCTCCCTCGCAGGGATAGGACACAGCCAGCCAGCCCCGAGCCCGTGTGGTCCCCAGCTTCCTCCAGCTCTGGGCCAAAGGCAGTCCCCATTGCCAGCACCGGCGGCTGTGCTCCCATGGGATTCGGCCACTGCGCAGATCCTCCACTCTTGCCCTTTGCTGCTGCATCCTGGAAAGACAGTGCCTGGAGCCTGACCCTATGAACACCACTGCAATCCCATCCCACCTCATCATCGCATCACCCTGTGGGAGCGGCTGGGGCCAGCTGGTCCCACCTCACCATCATTTGGGTGATGCCACAGCCAGCCAACACACTCATCTAGTACAGCATCACTAGAGAGCATTTCTTAACCTCAGCTTTCCTGTGGTGCTGACTAAGACAATGTCATCTTGATCTAGTCCTAGAGAAGGGCTCAGTGCACTCCTCTTCCTAACTGTTGTTCTATGAATGCTATGAATGTTGTGAATGCTATGGAGATCCTGTCATAGACCCATCAAAAATGAAGCCGAGAGAGATCCTGGGGTCATTGTTCTGCTGCAGTGCCCACATCTCCTCAGCCAGAGGTTTGCCCAAAATGTCCTTTGAAACCCGTGTTGTCAAAGACACCCAGCTTCATGTCTTTAAACCCACAGACATTTCCCCTAAAAGCTAACTTTTTTCTGTACAGTGACCTTTTCCATGCATGAAGACAGTGTACTAACCCCCCCAAGACACCTAGTAACCAGTGAGTCCTATCAATCCCTCTCCCAAACCTCTGCAGCCTCTTCTGGGCTTCTGATCACCCTCCTTGGTCTCCCCGAGCCTTTCCACTCCATGTACATCCCTGCTGAAGTGCTCAGCATCACTCGCTGGGGAGGACCCGCTCCCTCCACCCTGCCTGTTCACACTGCCTCCAGCCCTGTGCCTTTCAGCACGTCCCACAGGAAGAGCTGTGGGTTTCACCACACCACGCTGCAATCTGGTTTGTGTCCACCATAGCCCCCAGATCCTTTCCCACCATACAAGCTGTTAGCTCCGAAGATCACGCACGGCCATTAGTATTTCCTTCCTAATGGCAGCATGCTGTCACAGCTCACTGTTGACTAGCTGGCACCAGAGTTCTGGAGCCCTTGGGATCCCCCTGTGCTCCAATTTGCCCACACACTGGCTGCCCACCCAGCTTGGTGCCAGCCCAGAGCTTATTACATGTGCTGATCCATCACCCGGCTGGTTAATGTAGAGATTGCAGAGGACCAAGTCCAGGCCCCGCTAGACTAGGAATGCCCAGGACTTGGGACAACAAGCTGTGGCTAACTTCTGTCTGACTGCACCATTAGAGCTGGTCGTACTTGGGTTCAGACCACGCTCACCATCCAGACCTGAAACCCCAACCCTGTGCGGGGATGCAGAAGATGAGCTAAGGGCAGGTAATGAGGTGGCTGTGATCCCTGTCCCTACCTCTTCAGCAAGGACCCTCCATGCTGTTTTGCTGGAGGAAGGGACAGCTGTGTTTAGGGTGAGAGAAAATCCTTTGCACGTTGCAAATGGGTCACTGTGGCTTGATGCTTCTCCAAAACACAGACCCCTTTTGATGCACCAACTGACCTGGGGGTGCTTCCTGGACCCAGGGATGCAGCCAGGGTTGGCGACTGTCACCAGGGCCACAGGCACACCCCAGCCTGGGTGACACCAGTGTCAAAGAGAGACTTCAAGCCTCACGTCAGACCATTCCCAGGACTGGCTGCCAGCTAGGGCGGCTACCTGGCATCTCCTGCTCTGAGCCAGCCTAGCACATTCCCTCTGCCAGGCAGAGCTGCATCTTTGCCACTGCCAATGGAACATGCCCCTTCCCCGAGAGCATGGAGTTCACAGGCTCCTTGTCCTGCATGCTGTTGAGGTGCAAATGACCCTTCAACTAACCCTCGAGTGGTTCCTATAGAGCACTGGGGCTCAACATCACTAGTCCTTGTCATCCATAGGACACCCTCTGAAAAGATTTAGGACTGCCAAGCCCCTGCAAACAGTGTTTGCATGCCACAATTACTTTTAGCTATTTTCCCACTGCTTTAGCAGAAGCCCCAAGTGCTCTGGGATGAGGATGGAGCACAACATCCTTTTCCACCACAAGTCCTGTTTGAAAGCCTCCCTGTTGGCATGTGAGTGCAGGATCTGGATGCTCTGAGCCCACAGTGGTCCCAATGTGAGCACTAAAGCCCCACAGGACATATAACCCCCTGTCCCTGGGCTACTGGGGCTGCCTGAGTCAGCACGGACCAGCTCTAGCCTGTTGGAGTCCTTCAGCTCCTGGGCTCTTGGGACAGCAGAGCAGTTGCCCACATCCATGCCTAGAAGGGTTTTACCAGGCTTTCCCTCTCCAGTACCTGGCACACCATGGCAGAGACCCTCAGCAGGGCATGTGGAGTCCCACCAAGGGCACGACGTAAGCAGCATTGTCCTAGGAGCACCCTGCACTTAGGGGTGACCATGGATGTGCTTGGAGGGTCTGACACTGCTCTGCAATGGGGCACACTCATGCCTCTAAAGATGTCCCAATGGGGATGATGAGCAGCCCCTTCCCCATGCACACCCCAGCCCTCCCACAGCTGCCGGGCCAGGAAAGCCAGAATAACCCCCTGATCCGAAGAAAGACCAAGAGTTCTCCATGGAGAAGCAGAGATCCCTTGGGCCCCACTCCCACTGCAGCAAGAACCCCTCCTGCCCTACAGCCACAGCGTCCCCTTGGTTCCCTGCAGCCATTCCAGCCCAGGACCTGGAAAGAGCTGATGGGATGACTTTTCCCATGGGATGCAGCAGAGCTCATTCACTCTCTACCAGACACCACCTCCCCGGGGCTTTTTGGGGCATTTCGGGGTGCCAGCCTCTTGCAAGGGGAGAAGATCCCCTTCCAGAGCACTCAGGGTGTTTCAGTGAGAGGATCCTTAGAGTCTGTACCACCTCCAGCACAAGTCTTCCTGGTTGGAAAGCAGGAGCAGAGCAGAAGGATAAGCCGGCACCGAGTGGGCAACGCGAGGGCTTACCTTGGTCAGGGTCCCACCGGGCGAGCGCCTGTACCGCACGTCCCACAGGCTCTGGCCGCCCCGAGATTCCTTCCTTTCCTCCTCCGCACTCTTTATCTGCTGTGTGCCGAGGCTCTCCCTGCCCTCCCAGCCTTCCCCAGCTGGCAAGGCTTTCCCACTTAAAGGAGAAAGAGAAGGAAGGGAAGAAACGAAGCGGAGGGGAGGAGGGGAGGGAAAAAAACCCAGATCAAATCAAAAGGAGAGGCTGGGCTCTGCCAGGGCTGGGCTGCAGCCAAGCCCTCACTCTGCTCCTCTAGTGCATCCCTGCAGCCCCCAGCCCATCTGGGACATAGGGTCCTGCTGCCTCGGACCCCAGCGTGGAGCAGAGCCCCTGGCCAAGGGATGTGCACGCGTGTGAGTGCGTGTATAAATAAAAGAGAGCTGGGGAGGAGGAGAAGGGGGGAGGCTGCTTCGC
>NW_009915098.1:0-471 GCF_000696875.1 Nestor notabilis | reverse complement strand
CCTCCGACTTCCTCCCTCCACCCTCTGCGGGGACCCTTTGCGGAGCAAAACTTGCGATTAAAGCCCGGCAGACAGTGAGATGGGGGGGGGAAAGGCTTTTAAAGAGGAGGAGAAGCCAAAGAGGTTGCAAGGAAAGGGGAATTTTGCTGCAGGCGGCAGGAGGGGAGCAGCGAGGGCCCGGCTAACGGGAAACAAAAGGAGCCCGGCCCGGCTCTCTCCTCCTTAAACCGGAGGGAAGGAGCTGCTCTCTCCCTGTGTCTGCTTCCAATTCTGGCCTTTTCCCCTGTTTTCTTTTTCTTTTCCCCTTTTCCCCTTCCCCTCAAGCCCCCCTCCTCTGTTTTCTTTTTCTTTCCCGTTTTTTTTTCCCTTTCTCAGGATATGAGGGGATGTTTAGAAAATCCGCTGCCCACGCCAGCAGCTGACTCATGTTTTTATTAAAGAAGGCCTGTACTGAACCGGCTCGAAAATTCC
>NW_009915097.1:0-289 GCF_000696875.1 Nestor notabilis | reverse complement strand
TGGTGCTATGTCATTCCAGGTCACTGATGCCGATGAGTGGACATATGATGATGGTGCACTCCGTGTAAGTTTCTGCCACATGGGTGGTGTACATTCAACCTCATCTAGATCTATGGACGTATCCCTGGCATCCGGCCTACAATAAATCATCTCTAGAATGGCTGATTCCCTCAGGGACTGGATGCCTTTCTCAATTGTTGTCCAGCTGGCTGGGCGACTCATAACATCGTCCTTGTAGGGAAGCTTTTCCTTCAACGCTGACAAGAGACGCTTCTAAAGGCTGAGGGCT
>NW_009915096.1:96708-119109 GCF_000696875.1 Nestor notabilis | reverse complement strand
ACAGTTGCGGCGCAGGGGAGTCCCGTGGCGTCACGGTTTAAACGTTAGAAGTAGTTAATAGCCTTTAAACGCACGGTGAGGCCCGGTAGCTCTTGTTCCCGGCGGGAGATTAGCCCCCTCGTTTGTCTCTTCCACGGTAGGTCCCGTAGCATTGCTTGGGCCAGACGAGGGCTCCTCATCATCGTACAGCAGTTGACAGCGTGTTGTTAAAAGCTGCGTGTTAGGCCAGCGCCGGTTTAAAGACCTCTGCAACGGTATTATGTATATTGCCTCTTCTTAAAATACCCGGGCTGCCTGTCTGAAAAATGCGCAATGACAAATTTGGGCCAGGATTTAAAGCAACCTTGTTTTTGTTTGTTTTTTTTTTTAAAGAAAAGTCTGCTTTAGTAAGCGCTCTTTTTAGCTTTTTACTTTTTAATACCACTGTGGTGTACTTGTGCTCCCATGGGAAAGAGCAGGTCTATGTATTTTCTCTCTTATGAGCACAGACTGCAGGAGCTGGGCCTGTTTAGTCTGGAGAAGAGCAGACTGAGAGGGGATCTCATTAGTGCATATAAATGTCTCAAAGGTGGGTGTCAGGAGGATGGTGCCAGACTCGTCGGTGGTGCCCAGTGACAGGAGGAGGAGCAATGGCCATAAACTAAAACACAGGAAGTTTCACCTCAATGTGAGGAAGAACTTTACACTGAGGGTGTCAGAGCACTGGAACAGCTGCCCAGGGGGTTGTGGAGTCTCCCTCTCTGGAGACATTCAACATCCGCCTGGACATGTCCCTGTTCTCTGGAGACATTCAACATCCGCCTGGACACTTCCCGGTGTATCCTGCTCTGGGTGGTCCTGCCATGGCAGGGGGTTGGACTGGGTGATCTCCAGAGGTCCCTTCCAACCCTAATGATCCTGTGATTCTATGATTTGATGATTTTAGCAGGAGTGCATGAGCCCGGCAGCCCCATATGGTCCCCACGCAGCTCCCTATGTACCCTTATGTATTTTACCAAAGACCTAGTGATGCTGGGTTGCCCTTTTTATAAGGAAAAAAGCAGGTTTTTGCCTGTTTGATAGAGAACTTCTCAAAACACACTCTAAGTCTGTTTAGAAAAGAGATATTGTTTGTTCTGCACAGTGTGCTTGGTGGTGCGTTTCCACAAGTCAAGCACACTCAATGCCGTGCTGGCTTCTCTGATACGTTTATACACAACAGTTTAAGGTAGTACACTTGCAGTTACAATGATTGGGCAGTAATCTACAATTGCTGGTTTCTTACATTCTCTCGTCTCTTTTTAAAGATGCAGCATAAGTTTATTTCACTATGCATGTCTCATGAGTAAGGCTTTCTGTGGACAAGGGTCTCTTATCTCAAGGGGGTGTGATTTTTAGTGTTATGAAGGCAGTCCACTTTAAGATGCCTTCAAAGTTAGTTTCATTGCCAACTTCTTGCTAATGAGTTATACATCCTTTGTCAGAGGATGTTATCCTCCTCCTCTGAGGCCCTTTGGCCTTCATTCAGTCAGTCATTATCTACTGAGAACAAGATAGTTGTTCTTCTAAACCTAAACAGATATATTTACATTGTTTCTTCTGGGGTGAATTTCGACCTTCCTGCTGTTAAATTCAGGATCGAGGTGACCTGCTGAAACCTGTATCATAGGTGTTGGCATTGCTGAGCTGCAGCCTCTGCCCTGCTCCTGCATGATCAGACCAGCTCCTAGCCTGGCGGATGCTGAGGCAAGGCAGGAGAGAGGGGCTATGGTGCAGTGCTGCAGCATTACTGTGTGTTACAGTCCTCTCATCTGCCCAAAGTACTTTTGCTCAGCAGTGGCCTCCTGCCATCACTTCATAAGCCTCATGATACCTGAGGTCTGGTGGGATTACCTTCAAGGGAGGTGGTCGTGGGGTACATCTTGCCAAATGCACTTGAGGTGCTGTCCCCTGATGGTCTAAGTAACCCAAAGCTCATGAAGGGTGGGTGGAGGTAGAAAGATGTGGAGTCTTGCCTATGATATGTAATTACGTTGGTGAGTGCTTTGGTGGCAGAGCCTGGAAGGCTTTCGGGACTTTTGCCAAGAAAGGTTGAACCAGATGACTCGAGAACCCTTCCATCCTGGTGTTCTATGATTCTATGACTCCTGTTCTGAGTTTTCTAGACCATTTTGCCTGACAAAAAGGTTGATATGACAACATCCTTAACATGATAATGGTAGAACATACACATACAGGTGAACATGCACTTCCTCCCTTAGAAGACTGAAGCTGTTAATGCTCATTGTTAAACTTCCAGACAGCTGGTGGTTAAAGCCGTATGGGAGAGGGAGTTTTGCAGCAAAACCAGAGTGCCTTGCAGTCTACAGCAGTGCAAAATCATACTCATTAGCAGTTTAAACTAGAATAGCCCACTAGAGGCAGTCACAAAGTGAATGTGTTTCTATGCCCTGTCTGCCATAACACATACTATTCATGACTACAGACAGAAAATACATCCCTTTCCGCAGGGTTGAAAGTAGGCTTTCATGTAAAAAGCAGGTTATTAATTTAGCATAATTGCAATGTTTTTTGCATTAGCTGCTTTATAGATATGTTTGTGTCTTTTTTTTTTTTTTCTCCCAGTTACAGAAACGTGCTTGAAGTGATTGATTTCTGCCATGTTCTCACACTGCTCATGGGATCTATTAAAGATTGCAAAGCTTCAACTCCGAAGTCTGAATTTAAATCTGCATTTACAAAGCCACAGGAGAACTTTCAGCAAGTCACTGCCTGCATGTCGAAGGAAAGTAGTTGTTACAGGTATTGGCTTAGTGTCCCCTCTTGGTGTGGGGACTCAATTTGTGTGGAAGCACCTTCTCCAAGGAGACAGTGGAATTGTAGCACTAGACGGGGAAGAATATGCAAGCATCCCATGTAAAGTGGCTGCCTGTGTGCCAAGAGGAAATGAGGAAGGTCAGTTCAGTGAAGAAATGTTTGTGTCAAAAGCAGAGACCAAATCCATGAGTTCTGCCACTGTGATGGCCATTGGTGCAGCAGATCTGGCAATGAAGGACTCCAGCTGGTCTCCTCAGTCTGAAGAGGATCGCTTAAGTGCCGGTGTGGCAATTGGGATGGGAATGGTTCCACTGGAAGAGATTTCTGATACAGCTGCTTTATTTAAACTCAAGGGTTATAGCAAGGTTAGCCCATTCTTTGTCCCAAAGATTTTAGTCAATATGGCAGCAGGCCATATCAGCATTAAATACCAACTGAAAGGGCCAAATCATGCTGTGTCAACTGCTTGTACCACAGGTGCACATGCTGTTGGAGACTCCTTTAGATTTATTGCTGCTGGTGATGCAGATATCATGTTGGCTGGAGGGACTGAGGCTTGCATTAGTCCTTTGTCCTTGGCTGGATTTGCAAGAGCTCGGGCCCTCAGCACAAGTTTCAACTCAAGCCCTAAAATGGCCTGCCGACCATTTGATTCGCGGAGAGAAGGATTTGTAATGGGAGAGGGTGCTGCTGTGCTGGTCTTGGAAGAGTACAGACACGCAGTACAAAGAGGTGCCAGGATCTATGCAGAAGTTTTAGGTTATGGACTGTCTGGTGATGCTTGCCACATAACAGCACCTAATCCAGAGGGAGATGGTGCATTCAGGTAAGTACTATATGTTGATTATGACAGCTGCTTCATATGCTGATTATAGTGGGTACATTTGTTTCTGTTATTGCATGCTTTTCCTAGAGAAATGCTGTTCAATCTTGAATTAATGTTCCAAAAGCCTGAAAACTTAACCTGAAA
This sequence comes from Nestor notabilis, assembly GCF_000696875.1. Lineage (NCBI taxonomy): Eukaryota > Metazoa > Chordata > Aves > Psittaciformes > Psittacidae > Nestor > Nestor notabilis. The sequence continues at coordinate 115,343 of NW_009915096.1, read as the reverse complement.
ACTGAAAGAACTTCTTGTAAGGTTTTGCCCCAATTTTATTCTATTAGTAACAAGGTGAAGGCCAGTTCTTGCTAGAATCAGCCTTTTTGCATAGAGTTATGAAAACTTTATGTATGTGAAAATATTTAGTGTTTGGTGCCTACAGCTCTTCCCAGCTGTAGTCAATGTGTCAAAGGAAACCTCTTTTTTAAGATCTTTGTGGTACCATAGAACCTTTTCAGATTCTCCTGAAAAGACCTCTTTGCAAAAGCAGGTTATGTCATTTGTTGTGTTCCGAAAGGAGGATAGCATTTCTGAAGAAATCCCAAGTGATGAAAACTGTAGAGCACTTGGAGGATCTAGTTTGTTAGAATAATTACTGTACATGTAATTAGCATTAATTGTGGCTATTCTTATTTAGAAAAGACTTGATCTCTTCATAGGGAAAGTATTTAGATTATATGCTAGTGCTACAAGCATGTTTAAATACTTCCTTCTTGATGCAACTTAAGAGTGTTGGTGGAGAGACGTAACAAATAGACTTTAGCTCCATCATTGTTACTTTCATCAAAACGAGCTCACGAGTAGATGATATTAATCTACTCGTTATCATTGACCTGATTAAATTGTCAGTTAAATTACATGTGTAAGTTTGGGAGCTTTGTGTAGGCTGAATACTACTGCTGACACTGGAATCTTTAGTAAAGATTTAGTTTGCATTATTCTGAATGTATGTAAATAACACAATTCAATACTCCGCTGCACAAATAGATCAAATTCCTGCATGGTATTGTAAAGCTGTGTTTGCATCTTTGTTGGGTTAACAGATTTTCCAAGAGGTGTAATATACTAGGTTTCCCCTTTATGCTCTTTGATTCATACTTAATTGTACTGCAGACTGAGTAATCAGCAGTGTTGTCTCCCAGATTTTCAGACTTGTTTACCTTTGAGATGATATGGCAATACATTGTAACTGGATTTTTTATGTATTTTATGATTGCAGTAGCATATAAATTGAATTCACAGTGGGAAATAGTTGAAGATTAATCTCGGTATCTACAGATGTTGAGCCTTTCCACCCTTGAGATAATACATTTTAATACAGTCTTCAAACCAGTATTTTATTACTGCCGTGGTATATGGATTAAATCCATGTATATGCTTCTTTTATTTTTCTGGGGGAATTTTATTTTCTGCATCAAAAAGAGTCAGGGGAATATATTTTTGTCATCTAGTAAATAACTTCAGTTGGAGACTAATACATATGTTGGAAAAAAACAGACTCAGAAGTGTGGACATAAAGTGTGTTCTACACACTTTGTTAATGTAAATGTGCCTTGCAGCTGACATTTAACTAAATTAATGTACCTGTTTCCCTCAGTAATCCTTTTTGCCTAAGTGTTGCCTCACTGTCTAGTGACAGTGAGCATCAGCGACCTCCTATCTAAGCTAAGCTGGGTGCTTCTGAGGCTAGAAGGCCATGCTGGAGACATTTAAATTTGCCCAGCAGCCTGTGCTATCTTTTTTTTTGAGCTTCCTTTTATTTACTCATTTTTCATAATTTTCAAAAAAGTCAGTGGTCTTTTGCTCAGAGATACTTTGTTAAGCTCTGTGTGGAAGGAGAGATGTTGGAGATCTGTGAGAAAGTCACAGTACGGAGCTGTATTGATCCTTCTGTGGTTTTCCTAGCAAAATGTATTTTATAGAGGCAGTCACAGTCCACAGGTTATCAGGAGTTAGAATGAAACATACAGTGTCAGGGTAGAAAAGTGTGACTTCTAGTAAATTTCATTTTATATATAGGAATTTGTGCTATCTCATTGACATTTCAAGCCTCTGGAAAGCATGCAAAAGAAGCTCAGGAGGAGGATGACTGCAGAATTTTTCTTTCATTGCCCAATATTTTTGTTTGATAGAATTATTTTTTCTCTCAATTCCCTAATATTGCAAATATGAGGGAAAATACAATGAAAAACTAGGGAATCTTCACTTAGAATGGGAAGGGGATGTCTTAGTCCAGTGTACTGAAAGTTACATTAATGCATCACTACACTAGAGAAACTTCAGTGGATGGAACATAAATTTTTGTAATTATTTCAGGTAGTTATTTCACTCTTAAATGTTTGTTTGTTTGTTTTTAGTTTTGCATTGAAAAGGGTCTTTGACATACTCATGTAGTCTGTAGAGTTATATCTTCTTTATTTCTGTATTTTTCCCAACTGTGGAATTTTTAGCAGCAGGTACCTGACTTTTTACCGGGCCTCACCACTACTGTCTTTCTTGGGTGGCTAAATGTAAATGCTGGTGTGTTTAGTTAGGTGAATCCATCTATTGTCTTTCCTTTAGGGTGGCTAAATGTAAATGCTAGTGTGTTTAGTTAGGTGAATCCATCTCTTGTCATTTACATCTTGGTAAAGTATGTCATGCAGATTTTCGTATTTGATAAACATTTTAGAACATCCAATACTTTTGCTTTTGGTTTGTACGTGTGTGTTTGTGTCAAAAAAACAATGGGAAATTCATTCTCTTTTTTTTCTTTTTTTTCTCAGGTGTATGTCTGCTGCAATAAAAGATTCTGGGATCAAGCCTGAAGACATTACATACATCAATGCACATGCAACTTCTACACCTCTAGGAGATGCTGCTGAGAATCAAGCAATCAAGAGACTTTTTAAAGATCACTCACATAATGTTGCTGTCTCCTCAACAAAAGGAGCAACAGGACATCTCTTGGGGGCTGCAGGAGCTATTGAAGCAGCTTTTACTGCACTGTCCTGTTACCACGGAATTTTGCCACCTACTCTAAACTTAGAGAAAACAGAGGCAGAGTTTGATCTCAATTATGTTCCGTTAACAGCTCAGGAGTGGAAGACTGGAAAACGGCGTATAGCACTCACGAATTCATTTGGTTTTGGCGGTACTAATGCAACTTTGTGCTTTTCAAGTGTTTAACTTAGGCTGTGCGTCTTGTGAAAAATGGCACTGACAATGATTTTCTTACTACCGCCCTTGGTATGTACTGTGATCTTTTCTCAGCTTTGAGAATTGCTCATTTGAAACATAAGGACTTTCTTCACCCTAAAATGAGTAATTTTAGAAGACAGAACTTCTTTTACTCATTTTAATAAAAGTAAATAAAAAACCTATTCTTCGTGTTGTAAAGAAGTTTTTGTTCTTGACTAGAAGAGGAGACATTGACCATTTTGTGGGTTTACTTCATTAGAATAAATTTTTCATATGCATGTGACACAGAAATTGCTCTGAAATATTTGTGCAAAAGAGAGTCTGGCTAACAAACTAGTTTCCATATGTTGTGTTACTTCATTAGCCATGGTGTGGAGTGCTAACAGTGAAGGATGCATACAGCATGGCTTATACATCTTCCATGTGGCCTATGGATAGAATTAGTAGGTAACCTGGTTTGTTCTGAAATTTTGGACAAGAATAGCAAGGTGGATATACAAGTATAGTATTAAGGATTTACAAGATAGTTACACGGAAAGGAAAAATCATCCTGAAACTCCTGGCAGTTCTGCCAAGATGGAAAAACAGATCTAGCCAAACTTGGAAAAGCAAAGAATCTTTTAGCCAAAAAAAATCCCAACCCACATACAAGAAATAAATCTGGGTCTTGTGTTGAGAGTGAGGTGAAGAAAGAGAACAGGAGAATGAAATTATACCTACAGCTGACGTATTGATGGTGGGTTAGTAAAGGACTTCAGCTGTTCATTCTGGCTTCAGTCAGCATCTTAGCCAAGTAATGCCTCGATAGTGTAGATGTGAGTGAAGTCAGACATCCCTATTGGTGCGTTATGTCATTAGAAGACTTTTTAACAGTTCTCTTTTTGACCTGTGTAAGTGGAGGCAAAGTAACTCACTGGATTTAAAATAAAGGACATGTAAAGTAGCTATACTATAAGTAAATTTCATTCTGGGAAGAGATTACTTATGGGCTATCATGAGGCTTAGCAGTACCCTAGAACCTCATTATTTACACAAATGGTCTGAATGCCGATGTGGAACAGCATAATTTTTGCATCTGCTGTCTTTGCTGAATAGAAAGCTAAAGAGAATTATGAGAAAAATGCAGTCAGAGAATAATTAAGACTCTTTCAGAAGCTGAGCTCATACAAAACAATGCAGTCCGAAATAGATTAATGAATAATAAGTCTGAAAGCAAATAGAGAGTATGGGAATTTGCTGTTGGGAAAAATACCTACAAACCTCTTATCTTGTTGATAATTAATAGTAGCAGTACAATGAATGAGGATTTGGACTGCATGCAGTGTAAAAGGCAGATATAAAATTCACCATTACTATCTGCAAATTATATGCAAAATGGACTTGATTGAAAGAATTCTACCTCCAGGAAAGAGCCAGCATCAGGGTTGTGAATTTGGAGGGACCATCCAGCAAGTTTCTGGAGATATTTTTTCAGGTAGCTGTAATCCAGGGTGGAATATGGGAAAACTGGGTACTGCTGCATTATTGAGGACCTGAATTACCATCTAACTAAACTCACCCAGACTCGTTACATAGCTGCAGATCAGTAATTAATGCTGTGACAGACTGATATGTTTCTGTTTCCCTCCGATAGCAGAGATCGTGGCCCCCAGGAGTGTTGGATGCAGACTTGTGTACCAACCATGAAAAGACAGATTATACCGTCACACAGAAAAATAAAACAGAAACTGAAATGATTAAAAGATCTTTCTCCTCACTTCAGCTCATTTCAATTTAATCATCTGCTGCAGGTAACCTTTAAACCATGAAATCTTTTTGACAGTAGCTACTTTAGGTGTTTTGATGATGGATAATTTTAATGGGCTTAGATGCAGTAATAAAGAGTGTGTCCTGTAGCGAATTAGGATTTTTTAAAATTAATAGAGCCAAAGATTAATTTCATCTATTTTGTTCATACAGGTTTCATTTTATGTACTTGTTTGGAGTCATCTCTTTTTATCACATACCACACTGAGCTGATCTGGGACTACTTATTGCTAATTACTGCTTTATTATTGGTAGCTGCAAACATTAAAAGGAGAATAGATAGTCTCTCTGTTGCTAAACTATTAAGTGGGTAAATTGACCAACATATTAAACCAGAATGCTTTCTCTCTAAAATGGTCCCTTTATCTTAATCAAGAGATATAATGGTCCAGAGTTTGAATTAAAAAACCTTAATATTTAGGCTCTTAAACTCAGAGTTAGTTGCAATCTGCTAAGCAAAGCCTGGAGGTGCTGGCAGAGTGCTTATTTCGAAGCCTACTTCTGAAATAGCGCAACATACTTCTGGGAGCCAAATGCACCAGGCAGGATGACAGAGCTGCCAAGGCTGGAAGGTACCTCAGGAGGTAGCCTAGTCCAGCCCTCCTGCTCAAAGCAGGGACAGCTAGAGCAGACTGCTCAGGGCCATGCCCATCCTGGTTTTGAGTGTCTCCAAAGGATGAAGATTCCACAGCCTCTCTGGGTAACCTATGCCAGTGCTCGGTCACCCTCACTGTAAGAAGTTTCTTACAATTAATTGGAATTCCTTGTATTTAAATTTCTGCCCATTGCCTCTCAGCCTTTTAATGGACACTAATGAGAAAAGTCTGACTCCCTTTCCTTCATTCCCCCATCAGGTACTTCAACTCATTGGTACGGCTGAATAGTCACAGCTCTATCATCCTCTCCTCTTATGTCAGATACTTCAGTTCCTTCATCAACATTATGGCCCTTCATTGTACTTCCTTCAGTATGTCCATGGTTCTCATGCACTGGGGAGTCCAGGACTGAACCCAGCACTGTGCTGGTGCTGTGCACCAGCGCTGCGTGGAGGGGAAAGCTCATCTCCCACAGTGCTCTTACAAATGCAGCCCACAATGCTTTTGGCCCTCTTTGATGCAAGGGCAGCTGGTCCATCAGACCACTAGATCTTTTTCTGGCAAGCTACTTTCCAGCTAGTTAGCCTGAAGGAATGCTGTGTCGGGTTATCCCTCCCTAGGTGCATGACTTGGAATTTCTCTTCACTGAACCCCATGAGGTTCCTGTCAGCCCATTTCTCCAGCCTGTGCAGGTCCCTCCAGATGGCAGCACACCCATTTGGTGTAGCAACTGCACCTTCCAGCCAACTTGCCGAGTCCTCTGTCCCATCATCCAGGCCATTAATGAAAATGTTAAAAGTACTGGTCCCAGAGTAGGTCTCTGGGGTGTTCCATCAGTGTCTGGCCTCCAGCTGGACTTCATGCCAGTGATCAGAACGTTATTCTCTGCATTGTATACAGATAAGGTTTGGGAATCAATAAGATATTGAAAGATCTATCAGAGCTGGAAATATAATTCTGTAAGTGTTGCTTTCTATCTCCTGTACAGCACATGAGATACCATGGTCTGTCCCACTGACTTTTCTGAGCAGAAGCTCATTACCCATAAGTCAAAACTGGTTTATAAGGATAGGCTCCAAGTTTCTTAATATTGACACAACTGAATCTGATCTACATCCCATAAATCAACCTTACATTTTTTAATATTTCTTTTAAGCACAACTTCAATTTAACTTCTAGGTGAGGGATATTACCCATTCTCACCCTTTGTATCAGAACACGAGAGAATTTCCTCTGTCCCCTTGTTTGGAAAAGGAGGAGATTTAAAACCTTTGTCACGGTTGGAAATCAGTTTTTATCAGTGCTTTTCCTATATTAGTGTAGGCAAATTACTCATAACACATGCCATTCTTAGCATAGTACATGGGGGTGGAGTTTATAACAATAGGTCTCCTTGAATTTCTTTCAATAACAGAGAGAGTAAATTACCTTCACTTGAAGGTTTCAAATGAATTTAGAAGTAACAAAAAATAAAAAAGATTTATAAGCCAGATGTGCTAAGAGAAACAGATTCCTGAGACTGTTAGAAAATTGTACAGGCAGTCTACCAGTGCAACAAAGTCAACGAGTAATAGTTTATCTATTCAAATCGGATTTACAGACATTCTCTTTGTAATTCAGCAATATAAGACAGAATGAGAGTAGAGGACATGCTCTTTGTTCTGTGTTATGCAGCTTAAACTTGCATGGAAGAGAGTGTGCAGAATGACAATTACTGAAACCCTGGAAAATAACAGAACATGCTCCCCCAGAGGCAACTCTAATATCCAAGTAGATGAAGTTGCATTTGGGATTGTCTGCAATGTCATGCTTCTAATGGGAGCCAATAATTTTGCCTTAATTCAATTAATTAGTCTTTGTTGCTCCTCTGACTGGCAATGAATGTGCTGGTTCTGGTGATTGTTTTTTGAATGTCAGTGCCTATATTTTGGGAAGTGGACTGACACAAAAGTCTCACTCCTATGGGCCACCTCACCTAACATAAGCATAAGGAAGACTGAAGACGTATTTAGGGTTGAGATCCACAAATTTTACAGGCCCCCTAGGAAGAAATTGTGCCTGGTCACCATGTCACTGGAACGTTCTTATATGTGTACTGAATGATGTGCTCCTGATCTGCTGGCACTGTCCTCTTCTGAAACACCTAAAAAAGAAAGAGTTGTTGTTCACACACTGTTTCTGACCCTGGGGTTTACTGGCTGATAGCCAGGTTAATTTCCAGCACACTAATCTGTACTGGGATGTTACAGATTCCAGTCCTGTACTGGGTCCAATCAGTCTGTGCCTCATGGAGGATGCTATAGGCTAGCTTTAGAAAGAGGTGTGCTTTAAGATTTCTGGAAAGGAGCTTAATGTTTCTTCCACTGAAGCCCAGTAGGTCTCCAGAGCAAATCTTTAAAATCCCCCAGTTAAAGAATGTGTGCTTTGTTTTCTGGCCATGTTCAGCACAACAAACTTTGGAGGCCTTTCCACCGCTAGTACATGCTTTTGATGAGATGGTTTTACCATGATGTTTGTGTCTGTGACACCTAGTAACCTCTGCCAGAACAGTTTCAGACCACCTAAAGCCTGTTCCCTGTGCCGTGTGGTGCCTAGAGAGCTCCTCATACTGAGACTATTTTAAAACACTTCCAGTTATTTCAGTTATGAATAGTATTAAATATTTAAACCCATCATCAACCGTGAATCCTACGGGAGGAAATTGAAGAGATCTGTTCAAAGCTGCTGCTTTGTGGATTAACTATTTCTTCCCTGAGTACTACTGTTTGTCCATCTCTAATGGGCTACACTGAGGCACCAGTGCAGAGCCTTCAGAAACCATAGAAGAGCATCTTCTGAAACTGGACAAAACTGGTGAGCCTCTGCCTACTGACAGTAGTCCCCCCTACTCTCCAAAAGTGTGTCAAACTCAGTTGGGGTTGACCTATTAGCCTCAGGGTTAAAGTGAAGTTTTGATCGCGGGCACATCCATGTCAGTAGTTTTGCATGACGAACTTTATTTTACGTTTTAGGAGAGGTACCTTTTCCCCTGGTCTGTGACGTTTCCTCCCGAGCAGTGAAAATCGTGAGCGAAATGAGAGTGATCACACGGTGGCAGCAAATTCTCAATTATCTGAGGCGCTGAGGCACCCACAGTGTCCTCAATGATTACCCTCAGTCATTATTTTCCTTTACAAACCACCACCCAGCCACTGCTTACAGAGGAATAAAGCAGAGAAAGGAAGAAAGACTCTAAGCAGACTTCATCCAGCCTTCACTTTTTCCTTCAGTCCTACTTTGTGAATAAAAATCAAGTCTAGACTGACTTGCTGAAGTGCACAGAGTTTGGAGAAGGCCAAAGCTATGGTCTTAAATCATCAGGCTGACGCACAGATGGAGTAATGAAGAGGGGAAATTATTGTCTGTTTCATAAGCAGCATATTGATACACAATTGCCAAAAGGAACGCAAATTGTTCTCAGATGCTTTAGAATGCCCTGTCCCTGGCAGTGTTCAAGCCCGGGTTGGACAGGACCTTGGGTGATATGGTCTAATGTGAGGCATCTCTGCTCATGGCAGGGGGATTGGAACTAAATGATTTTAAGGTCCTTTCCAACCCAAACCATTCTATAAGAAAAGCCAAAAGCAAAAAAGCTCCTGCCCCTGACCTTCTGCCATAGGCACAATCCTACTGACTTTGCTTCATTTGTATTATCTGGTGCTATCTCCTGGAACTGTAGAAATGAAGAGGATTAAATACTACGTTATTCTTAATCTTGTAGTGCTGGGACAGAATAAATGAAAATTATCAATACTGTTGAAGGGCTAGTGAAGTTAGTTCATTCCTAGATTCAAAACTAACCGGATATCTAGAGTTGCTCAGTGCTGTAATTTTCACTGTTTGTTCTCGTAGGTGCCATTGTGTCAGCATGATAGGATTTTTCAAAGCCAGGAACAAATCCATTTTCACCGATGCTCAGAGAGAAGGGTATAAACAGGTATATGTGAATGCATAGAGTACAGAAATTCATCTACCATCTGCTTCTTAAATAGTAGGAATGCAAAATGTAGTCTAAGTTGCAGCAAGAAAATGGTAACAAGTGGCTTTGCTGTTAAGTTTACAAGCACATTTGGGGAATGTTGTGTGACATGCATGGTGCAGTCGCAATAGTGAGCTTCTCCTTTGGCAAGGCCTAGACTAGTGATGTTGCTGACTAGTACATATAGGCTCCTTTTGTTTGCACTGTGTGATTGCACATAGATTCTTACACAGGTGATATTAGAACTGACAATCTATCTGCTTTTCAAAAATATCATTGGATGTCTCGCCTTTTCCAAGGTTCCAGCTAAGGAAACCTGATTTTTGGCAATGATCTTGAGAACTATCAAGTACATGGGTTCTTTCAAAACCAGAGTGCTCTGGCTATCTGGTACTACAGAACAGGCCGTACACTGATAAACAGAAGCTAAAGCAGTGTTATTATTGATATCTGCCTTCATCTGCAGTTGCCTTCACCTGTGATCTAAATGTTTCCAGGGAGACAAGGAAAAAGGATAATACAGGTTAAGCTGGCTTAATTTATGCATCTGCCAGCCTACAGAGAGTCTGCGCCAACTTCTTTGCCTGCTGGCTTTACTGATACTAAGCAGTAAGAGAATTGAATTAAAACCCTTAGATACTCAAGCCAGAAGTATAAATCAGGAAAAAGCACAAATAAATAAATAAATGGAAGGGAAAGTTTTGTGTTACCTTAAGATGCACATTACTTGAACATAGGGGAATTATTCCAGGATATATTTGCTAGGTTAAAACAATCTGTGTTTTATTCCACCTCTACATATGAATGAATATAATAAGAAAGAGGAGGTACAGGCACTTAATAGGCTGTTAGATTTGGGGACGTTTAAATAATTCACCTTCTTCAGCAGCTTGGAAACCATGTGTAGCTTGTAATGTTTGATCAAGTGAGCTGCCTTACACAACAGAAGAACAGTTTGAACTCATACTTTTGGGGTGCCCGTAATGATTTTAGTGTGTTAATACATTGTAGTATGAAAGACATGACCTTGAAGAATTACTTTCATTTTTCATGCGTAAAACAATGATGTAAATTCTATCATTCTTAAAAGCCAATTATAAGGTCTTTTGTGCTATACTGCTGCCAGAAGTTTCTGGAGCATAAAATTATGGAGGATAACATTGTCTGATAACAGGACATACGAAGGACAAAGACATTTCTGAACCTTCTCAAAGAACGGAGGAAATCTTTGAGCAAATACTTGCAGACTTTAATCGCTTTTTAAAGCCTGAGTAATGTATTGGATTTCATTGGTAGTGTGCCATGTGGAAAGTATACTGATAAACACTAGAAAGTAGCTGAATACACATAGAGGATTGTGTGCAACAAAAGATTTTTGAGCTGGGGAAACATTATGAACTATAGGAAAGCAGTCACTTTAAGCAGAGGCTTAAACATCTCCTGAAGGATGAGCATCTAGTAGAAACCCTGTCCTGCCTTTCACATCTGCTGAGATTGATTTCAGGGCATCCTTACATGGCTTTGTCAGTGGGTTAGCACTGGCATCCCTACAGTGTTATGTGTTGGACCAAAATAGCTTTTCCTAAGGTGTGAAATGTCTATAAGGAAAATGAAAAGTTCTCTGTGAGACTCCAGAGAACAAGGTTTAAATAAATTGCACGAATATGAAGATTTCCCTTTGTCCATTTACCATATGAATTTATTAAACAAATCTATTTTTAGAGGCCAGCTATTTGAAATTTATAGTCTTTATATGAGTAAGAGAATTAAATAGCACTTTTTTATCATACAAGTTACAAATGGTTTATACCATAAACCATTATATAGCCATTTTAATCGTTTATAATAGCAAGGCTGCTACTAATAAGCATGTCTCCTTCAGCTTTATATCATAGAGCTTACATGGTAAAGATGCTGATAAAAAATGAACACAAACATATATAGTACCTCTGTGAAACATCCTGCACTGGTCCTTAGTCTCTGTCAACATCTTGATGTTGAGTGGTGAAATCAAAATATGCCACAGTCTACTGGTGGAGGCTTTCATAGAGTGTTACAATAGAGAATCATAGAATCATAGAATGGTTTGGGTTGGAAAGGACCTTAAGATCATCCAGTTCCAACTCCCCTGCCATGAGCAGGGACACCTTGCACTAAAGTATGTCTCCCAAGGCTCTGTCCAACCTGGCCTTGAACACCACCAGGGTTGACGCATTCACAACTTCCTTGGGCAACCCATTCCAGTGCCTCACCACCCTCACTGTAAAGAACTTCTTCCTTATATCTAACCTAAACTTCTCCTGTTTAAGTTTGAAGCCATTTCCCCTTGTCCTACCACTACAGTCCCTAATGAAGAATCCCTCCCCAGCATCCTTATAGGTCCCCTTCAGATACTGGAAGGCTGCTATGAGGTCTCCACACAGTCTTCTCTTCTCCAGGCTTTCTTCTGCTTTCCAGCTCTTTTGAAAGTGTACTTGATGAGTGATAAATAAAGCAGAATGTAGTGCTATCTCTATAAATGAATTTTTCAGGCAGGAGTGTACTTCCTCTGCATTTCTAAAACTCTAATAGCTGAAAACCATTATCTCTTGTATGTGCAAATAGCAGAGCTGGTGCTGGCTGATGTTACAATTGCCTCATCAGCCCATGATATCTAATCAAATATCAAGCAAACAATAAAAAATGAACATAGAAAACAGGATGTGGAGATGAAGAATGTCCAGATGAAGGAAGACTGCACTTAATGCAGTGGGACATGAAGCTGGTTTGGAGCAGCCTTATGTGCTGCTCAAAAGTCCTTGTGGGTGTCTTGTCATCAGGGGCAGAAGTAAGGCAAATGTTTGTGGTGCTAAGGGCCGTAGCCATCGCAGCACCACCCAATGTCTGTCAGGACTCCCATGTGTCCCTTTGAGAAACACATCTCCAAACTCTGTATTCCTTTTTTCTTTACCTTCTTTTCATGTGCAATCACTTGCAGCTGTATGTGGAGATTGTCCAGTAATTTCATGTGGGTCTTTAGACATCCTCTTTTTAAGCAATGATAGCAGCTTTTTGTTTGTGTCAGTGGGATCTAAAACTGGCATGTGCTGAATCTGGGATTAACAAGGCTGTTTTGTCAGTTTTTAATATGAATTTTAAATATGTTAATTATATCTATATTTTATTGTAAAATCAGCTATTTGCAATTTAGATTATGGTTTCATAGGTCAATAATGATAGAACATTTATAAGGTTTTCTGTATTAATACTTATGATAATGGATTATGATTTTTATTTTAAAATCTGTCATCATGCAGTAAGGTGTTTCTGAGATTCATTCTGCATAAATATTATATGAGGCACACATTTCTAAGAATACATCAAACATTTTGAGTCAAATGGCAGCTTCTGCTTGAAGTAATGAGCAAGTAAAGAAAAGTTCTATCCTATAAACCCCACTCTGTGAGGGATAATAAGTAGCTTTTCTTAAAGTATTAGAAATGGCTAATTTATGTTTTAACCTGAACTTATTGGATAACTGCTCTGTCCCACTTACAAACAATTCAAAATCCTTTTCAGTTATGGCAGAAAAAAGCATGCCTAATTGATAGGACACCTTAGCTGCTGTGCTACATCTAGGCAGTCATTCATAGTTCTTAACTAATATTCAACTCTTTTGCAGAGTAACTGATACACTATTACTTGCTAACAACAAAAATTAATCAGAAAATGTCCAATATAAAAATCAGTTGTTTGCAATTCAGGTGCTTTCCTTATTCATTATTGCCCCTACAATGAAGCTATACCAGTTTTTAAATCTCAGTTTATTATGACAAAGTTCCTTTTCGAGTCCATGGCCAAGTATATCTAAATGAAGTAGGAGTAAAGCATAACTCACTACTGTTTAGTTCTGAGGAAATGCATGCTAAGATGACATAGTTTAAGTCAAACAGTGTGTACAAATAAAAATTCTATTTACCGATTACTGTTGGTAAAATGCTGCAATATGGAGGGTAATGGAAATAGTTTAATTCCCAACTGGGTTTTTCACAAAATGTTTCTGTGTTTTACGTTCCCTCTCTCTCTCAGTTTGGCCTCATAAAAAGATTTTAGAGCACGCTTGGTATGAATTTCTCCAAAGAGAAGTGTCAGAATCAGTTCAAGTATCGGTGAATGCTTATAAATTATTACTTGGTTCCTGATAGCAGGCTGCTTTTATTTATTTTCTTATTTTCTTTTTAAAATATTTGAATCGGTAAAAGCAGTCATGGTATAAGGTGAAGACATCTTACCATAAGAGAGAGATAAATGAGATTCTCCCTATACAAAATCTTTCTTAGGGTTGTCTTCTCTGAATCAAAAGCAATCCCCTGGAACTTTCTCAGCTGACTCTATGCTGATACCTCTCTGTCATATGGCAGGTGGAAATGATCCATCCGGAAAGATAATGACACTTCAGTGCAAAATGAGAAGAGGACAGTGTTAACAGGACAGAGTAGATGTGACAGCTGGTGACTTTATGATATGGGGGAGGCTGTCAACAAGTGTGGCTAGAGCTGGGCACAAAACCTCCTGGGAGATGTTGGCTGAGATCTGTTTGCGTATAGAAACAAGTCTTTGAAAGACATTATTGGTTTGGATAAAGTTCCAAGCGAAACAAAGTTGGATCATGGCAAAATATAACTTTATACCAGCTTGACTGTAGCTGCTTTTGCTTTTGCCTACTTCATTCTTCCCAGATCCAGGACTCTGGAAGAGATGCTATGACAATGGCCTCAGAGATAGAGAGGTGTAGAAACCCCACGATTTAGGATCATGGTGCACCCAACCACTTGGTCTGCTTCCTCACTGTACAACTGTAAGTGCAATTTGGAATGAAAGCAAACACCAACATATTTTGTGAAACCATTATTTCCTTGTACACAGCCCTGTTCCTACAGCTGTCATTCCACACAGGCAACAGAGGCAAGCATTTTCCACTAACATGAGATGTCTCGAGGTTGTGGCTGCACCATCACCAGCGGAAAAGTTCAAGATCAGGTTGTACAAAGCTTTAAGTAACCTGATGCAGGGAAAAATCTTGCTTATGCTTGTCCCTACCTGGCATATTTTGCTGAGAAAAGACCATTTGGGAAATCATAGGGAAAAAAAAATTGGACAGGTTTATTGTCTTATTTCCTTACAACTGGAGGGAAACTGGCCAGAATATTTGTTTCATGTAGTTCCATGCAGTTTAAGGTGGGAAGGCAGAATTTTATCATCTGTTTCAATCTCTGTAAAACTGTCTTTCTGGTGCAGGGATGAAACGTAGGCTGTAATGATGAAAGCTGTGCTCGCAGACTGGCCACCAGTGAGGACGCAGTGTAGGTGGATGAAGATAATGAAAAAAGCCAATTATCTCAATGTCACTAAGCAGTAAGTCTTTTTAGTAACTGGAAAAACACCTATAAAGTGCATAAAACCCCAGAGGTTTATATGTCCCTGGTTCAGATAGTGCCTTAGAAAAGAAAAGCTACTCTAGTTGCATACGGTAAAGTGTTTACCTTCCTCTAGTGAGATTTGGAAAAAGCCAATCTATAAACTTTTTTTATAAAATGGTGTTTTGAAAAGGGAAAGACATCTGGAAAATCAATGTTTTGCAATTTATCTTGTGTTTTTATATAATGTTGTATTACTCTGTGATGCAGTTCTTATTTCAAGACCGTTTCTTTTTGGTCTTTCTTAAAGAAAAAATCAGCTCCATCAACATACTTCTTCCTCTACAGTCCTGTTCCAGGACATACCATCTTATGCACAATGAAAAATGCCTTGTAATCCCCTGCCAAAACAGTGGGTATTCCTTCCCACAGCTGTGACAGGACAAAGTTTTCCAGGGAAGGTGCTCCATCTCCTGTCTGTCCCCTGTTGGATAGAAAGTTAGCAGCCTGCCTGCTTCTTAAAGAAGTGCAGGGACTAGGTCTCACAGGGTCTGTGTGTTTTCTCTGTAGGATTTTAGGAGTATTACTGGCAGTGATGAGGCTCTTTGCTTTCCTCACCCAGCACATGGCTGTTAGTAGATGACTCTTGCTGAAGAAGCTATTAACTAAATCTTCTGTCTTGGAGATCCTAAGTCAACTGTGCACACGTATCAAAAACAACCAGAAAGAATCAGTGATTTAGCTTACCGATAAGTCATGTCCACATGTGGCCTTGAGGCATTTTTCCATTAGCTAGGTTCCTCACAGATGAAAGCAGTGTTAAATATGCCTGCTAACAACTCTAGCTGCTGCTCTGTCAGGATGAGTTCTGAATTTTTCACTGCAGCTTTTACATAACACATACCAAATTACTTGGGAATGTGCTCAGCAATGTTCATCTCAGGTCAGCCAGGTCAGTACCTAATTACCAGGTAACTGATACTGGAGCCCCAGGCTCCTAACTATGGTGGGGTTTTTATGATGGCCTATTCCATGGGAGTGTTTGATTTTTTCAGATATGAGTTTGAGATGATTTCATGAGGTTTGATTCAGTCCTTTTTTTTTTTCCAGCCCTGTGGTGTTTTGGAAAATCAACCTTTATGTCCCGGTAAAATAATAATGAGGTGTCACTATTTTAAAGTGGCTGCCTCTGGATTTATCTCTTAGAAGTAACCACCTCCCAGTGGTGTGGAGCTCAGACTGGTTTTGTCTCCCACAGCAGATGGAATGAGGTCGAGGCCAAAGGCCTGATCACATTGCACTGAGTACCCAAGAATGTATTGGACTACCTGACGCAGCAAGGATTTTGTTCTAAGCAAAGTCACATCTGGTTTTCAGATGCATTGAACTCATGCTTGCACAACTCACCGGATCAATGTGATATATGTGTATGCCACAGTGACCACTAATCTTTGTACCCTACAGCTGGCCTTATTTCTGAAGGGCGGTTTTAATGATGACATTCCATGGCCATCCTGGCTATCCCAGTCAGGACCTTTTATGCTTTCCTGCATGCTGAAATCACAAGATAATACCTTCTTTTTCAAACCTTTGTTGCAGCCATCTCAGACCAGACTCCTTTGTCTTTTATCCTGCCTGGAGACTGGTCAGACCTCCTAAAGAAAGAACATAGAGTGGTTTGGGGGCAGTGATTCTTAATGTGAGATAATGACTTCACCAGCATGAGCTCCTCAGATTGGAAGAAAGCAGCTTCAAAATCACTCCAATTGATATTGTTATGTGCTGGAAGGGAGCCACGGGGACAGCCACCTAAAGTAAAGCAGGGTGTATGAAATAACAACTTTGTTTCAGAGCTAAAGTGAGAAGCTGTAAAGTAAAAGTGGCTGCAGCAAATCTATCCCTGCCTGAGCTGATATCAGTGTGAAGAGGAAGAAGAACCATAAGCCTGTTCCAGAGGAATGTGTGGAAAAATCATGGAGGAAAAAATTACTAGCAATATTCAACAAACCGATCTGGTTCTTGGCCAGGCTCTCTAAGGCAGATGGTACTGTTGGTTACAAGAGCTGCAACTGAAAAAAATCCAGAAGACAAAGGGGTAACTGACAAATATTTAAAGAATGTTACAATCTGTTGAGCCAAAACTTTTGCTACTTTGCTTGGGAGAGAAGACTTTGTAGTAGGACTTCTTTAACTTCTCTTCATTATTGGAAGGCAAGGGTGATGTTTAGGCATTGCTGTAAAGATCAGGCTCCTGAATGCCAGCCATGTACAGTAAGATCCTTAAGCCTGGTGGATTTGTTGCCCCCCATATTTTTTACCTAAGCAGGTGGGATGTTTGTTGGGCGTTGCTCCTTCCTGTGGCTCTGCAGCTTGCTGATATACTCATGGTTGCCATTCTTAAACATCAAAAAAAAGGGTCAATATTGAGAGGCTATTTTCACTTCCTAATCTGTGTTGCTTTTTCATCTGAAATTTAGCAAAAATATTTGGACTGAGTTGGGCAAACACATGAATTTGTATGAATCTGCAGGTGACTGGTAGATAGGAATGGAGAGCAAAACCACTTTTTTCTAAAAAGAAAAGGAGGTTGCCATCAGAACTGATTACAACTCTGATAACAGATTGCAGGTGACTGGGATCACTGAATTCTTCTATCTGAACCCTAATAAGAACATTAGACCATAAATGGATGCCAGAGGACAGAGATGGTCATAGGCAGGAGAAAAGAGGATATTGTGGTCTGACATGGTGAGTGACATTGGAACAAGGTTATCTTTCCTGTCATGTACCTGCCAAGCTGAAGCTCTTACTTTGGCTGGTTCTCTTGGCTTTGGTCATTCCCACCATGGTCATTCCCACCATGAAGTGAAACTTTTGGATGGAGCAAACAGGTAATGAAATGATGCAAAACCACAAACTAATTGGTAATACCTTTGAAATATTCTGGAATCTGGGCTTCCAAATTTCTCCTTGAGAAGAGGACAAACATTTCTTCTTTCTGAGCATCCTACTTTCCCAACACAGGAACAGTGGGAAGTTGAGCTGACTGATCTGAGTGCTGCGTGGGAAGGCAGGTGCTCTGGGATCGTTTCTCTGGAACACTCTTTGGCGTGTGCTACTGACATTGTGCCCTAGCAGGGACGTGGGAAGATGTGCACAGAAAGGAAGAGCCAATTCCACAGCTGAGAGTGTGAGAGAATCTATCCCCAAATTAACAGTAGTGCATATGTCAGTTCAACAGGAGACTCCATCGCACATGTAGCTGAAAATACATACTTGCTTGGCAATTGTATTGAGCTGTGAGCTCTGTTTATTTCAGAATGAATAATTATGCCCAAGTCTCTTTCTCCATTAAAGAAGTATTCCTAATAGGGCTTCTCTTAAACAGGACCATACCTAGATTTGCTGCAATTATCTGACTAAAGTGGTCATGCCTTTTGTGCTTAATTATACTGCAGAGCACCAGAGTGCCTAAACTGATCTTTTCCCAGACATGGGCATTTAGAGCTCTCCGGTAGATACCAGCTGATGTATTTGGTGATGTCATGCCTGCAGTCCCTGCATGGATTCCAATCTATGAGTGCTCTGGTTTCTTGTTGAAATTTTCTTTATTATATTCTTTCAGCTTCTCCTGGAAAACAACTGGTTGACAAATGTCAGCTGGAATGGTTGGGTTTTTTAAAAGCAAAATTATGCAAAAATTATAGGTTTAGCGACTTTTAGAAAGGAAACAGACATTTGCATTGAAGAGGTTGCATAGGTGCATGACACTTCTGTGGTTTAAAAATAAACTGTATTTGAGCTTGAACTGGAAATATTCAGGAAAGACCTGAGAATACATTTTCTTTTTAAAGAATAAGTACTTTGATTACCCAA
>NW_009915096.1:83521-96677 GCF_000696875.1 Nestor notabilis | reverse complement strand
CTTTCCCGATATGAAGGAAACAAAAGCCAAGAGCTATGATGCCTTTACCTTGCTCTGACATTGTCTTGTCCTTGGCATCATCATCTTTCTGTCTCACTGGCTTTTCTCATCTCCCCATGAACTTGCAGCAGCATTGTCTGGAAGGTATGGTGACAGGGCCAATTCTGTTTCAAATGAAAGGCAAAATAATGCTAGACAATGGAGTCATGCCAGGGAGGAGCTTGGCCTGCTTTCCTGATATTATTTAAAAACAACTGCTGCTGTAATCACTCTCTAACTGATGATTAATTTTATATAACTGAATTTTTTAAATTTTCTTTTAAATAATTTGGTTCAAATTTTGCATTCAAAATTAAATTTTAGTTGACAAATATCTTAAAATATTTACCATTCCAGTGGCAACTATAATCTTTAAAGAATTCAGCTTCCAAACCTTCATGTGCTAACAGTTTCGAGTTGCAGGAGACTGATTTCTCAGATAGGTTCCATTCACAAACATGCCAATGCCTGTGCATGCAGAGAACAGATTTACTTTTTCTGAGTTCTGATATCACTACAGCTCTTCACTGCCATAGGTTCAACTGGATTATCCAGTCCTGGATATGTAACGTCTCAGCTTTACATCTTGTAAGCTTGAGTCTGATAAGGTTGGAAATCTTTACAAAATATGAATGGATGTATCTAAGAGTTTAAGCTATTTTTAAATTTCTATCATTTTATAACCTCATCCCTTTCTGGTAGAAGTGAATTCTCTCCACTAATTCAGAGGATATCATTTAGCCCAACTTGCATTTGCTCTGCTGAAGTCACAGATCTTCCCTGGTAGAACTTGGATTGTGGTCACTGTTCATTGTGGTAAACAGACTAATGCTAAGCAGAGTGACTACAGCAATTTACCTATGATAAAATCATACTTTTCCCTTTTTATTTCTTTGTTCTTTAATTTTTTTTAGTAATCAGTAGTTTCAAGGTGTTCCAAATCCTTCATTAAGCTGCAACCTTCAGCCCTATGAACCATAGTCACTGGCAATGTTTGCATTCATACCAATCACCTTATTATTGAAGGAAAACCTTCATTTATTCTCTTCCCACATTTTATTTCCATTAATACATTACATTGCTGTGGCCAGCAAAAAGTCTCTATGGATCTGGAAAAGTGGTTTCCTAAGTTAATCTTTGAAAATACAGTCCTTAGGGTAAGGCTTTAGGTTCGGGTTTCTTCTTTTTTTTTTTTTTAAATCTGAGGTAGGAATAGACAGAAAAAGACAGAAATCAGCCAGTATATTTTTAATAGGAATAGTGTCAAGAAATAAGCCAGTTATTAACAGTGTTTTTGATGTTCATGGAATTAAATCCTATTTTTATGTAAAGTGGAGAAGGAAAATTAATAGTGTTTATTCTGAAATATGGTACTGTCCTCTACATAGCTGGAGTAGACTGGAAGTTTTCCCTTTCTGAAAAATAGTTTTCTTATTATGTATTATCAATATGAATTCAATTTGCAGAGTAACTGTAGTCCCAGAATAGTACAATCTCCAAAATAATAGCTTTCTGCTTTCCCTTTGCTAATCTCAACTCCTGCTTGTGCTGGTGCATCAGAATGTGTGGTGCAAAACTGCCGTCTCCTTGTACTGGCTAGGAGCACTTCAACTACAAATCACAAAGGAACAGTCTGTACTATCTAATCACTTCTTTGACCTGAGTATTGCTCTTACTGTGAGAGACTATGATTTACTGTCTGGCACGGAAGTGCAAAAGAGATCCATGTGATACCTCCAAGTTTAACGAACCCAAATGTGTTTTTTTAGGTCTATCTCAAGGACTGGGTCTTTCCATATCACTTGCCACTTCCTATAGACAAGGGTGATCAGAGACCAAGTTGACTCCTGAAACATCAGATCTTGTGCCTTACCTTAGAGAAGGGCAGGGTTTCTGCCTCTTTTCTTTAATCACTGTCATAAGAGTGGGGCGAAATATGTGATCAGCACTCTAGAAACCTCTGTCACTTGCTGGGTATGGTACAGAGCTTTGAAGTCCTGGGATGGGTGAGAGAAGGAGCGTCTCTTAACACGCTCTTTTTAACCCATAGAGGAATCTGAATGCCACACAGATGGGGAAAGGTGTCAATTTATTTTCTTCAGGGACTGTTCACCCTTCCCTCTTCTTCTCCTGCAAGTTACATCAAAGTCCTGTTCTGCTGAGCTCATGCCAGCAAAACCTTTCCTAGCAGGGGAACTTTAGGTTAGATATAAGGAAGAAGCTCTTCACAGTGAGGGTGATGAGGCACTGGAACAGGTTGCCCAAGGAAGTTGTGAATGCTCCAACCCTGGAGGTGTTCAAGGCCAGGCTGGACAGAGCCTTGGGTGACATAGTTTAGTGTGTGGTGTCCCTGCCCATAGCAGGGGGGTTGGAACTAGATGATCTTAAGGTCCTTTCCAACCCTAACTATTCTATGATTCTACGATTCTGTGTTTTCTGGCCTTTATTGACTTTGCCTTCTCTCTTCCTTTGCATTACACTCTACACTTGTCTGCCATTCGTAATGGGCTTTCTGTTTCTTAATCTTTTCCTCCTAAATCTGCATCTTTAATATCTTTTTTCTGAATTATTGTTCTCCACTCCTTTTCCATATAACTCTTTTTTCTTCCTGATATATTTCACTTGGAAAGTCTTCCTCTGTGCAGGCCTTCAAATGCATCTTTGATCTTATGTGTCTATTATTTCTGACATGCTGAATGTGCTGGCTTTAATGTCCATATTCTGTTGTCAGTTACACTGACGTAAACCTGGAAGGACTCCATTATTTCTTATCCATATATTTATAGCTGAAAGATGGGTATCTTAAAGCAGAAAAGCTCCTCGTCATTCTGTAGTAAAATTAACAATGTTTGTGTTGCTCTGGACCTACCATAATTTTTTTAGGTTTTTAGGAAATGAACAATTCTCTTCTGCAATGTATCATTGCTGTCAGACGTCACACAATGACCAAACAACTGTTTCCTCATGTCTGGTCAGGCTTGACCTGAACCTAGAGTTTTAAAAGTGGTAGAGGTTAAAGCAAGAACCCCTAAATAGTTTGCCAATGGTTTGCCAAATCCAACCTAGTGTTACTCCTGGTTTATGCCAAGACTGAATTGAGTCTACCATCAATCACAGTGCACCTTTACAGATGTCCTTTCAATGAAATAATGTACCAGTTTTTTTCCTTGTTTTATTTCCTCAACTATATAAGAAAAGGAAATATGTTTTGAAGCTAAATCACATTGTAAGGCTGAATACTAACCATACAGCTTAAGTAAGTGCAAAATAGAAAGGAATTGTGAACTATAAAAACTTTTCCCTTTAAAAGTCCTTCTAGAACTACACTGCTGAATTTGATACCTTTTCTTAATTTGCAGCCTTAGTCATGCTTGGTTTATATCCTTTTATTCTGGGGCCAGTGTAGCCTTGTAGGTTTATTAGATGCATAATTTCTGATGTTTATTCATCTCTTGTGTTCCTGCCCTGTCTTCCTTTTGTTGGTATGTATGCCAAGTTCTTCGAGCCTCTTCTTCTAATGGTCCTACTAGATTTTTGCTGCACCTCTTCCAGTTCAAGTTTATCTTTGTGGTGGAGTTTTTTATTGCTGTGGTGTGGAGTACCCCTTTGGCCAGTTTTGGTCAGGTGTCCTGTCTCTGCTTCCTCCCAGCTTCCCCTCCTCCCTGGCAGAGCATGAGACTGAGAAAGTCCTTGGTCGGAGTAAACATTACTGAGCAACAACTAAAAACATCGGTGTTATCAGCGTTGTTCCCAGGCTGAAAGTCAAAAACACAGCACTGCACCAGCTACTAAGAAGGAGAAAAAATGACTGCTGTAGCTGAACCCAGGACAATCATGAAACAAGCCACTGCAACAAATAATGCATACTCAAAATGTAAAGAGTAAAAAAACTTAAATCCTCATGAACACAGGGAACTTGTTACCAACAGTAGAATCTAAGCCAGATCTGAATAGTAACACACATACAGACTCTTGAAGATACATACCTATGTTTCATTGGCAGAAATATTAGTTATACTTAACTGTATGTGTTGATATTGATTAAAAAAATGGTGATTTGCGTATAGAAAAAACATTCCTGCCTTTTCTTGCGATCCATGGCCAAGTTCTTTGAGCTTTAACAAAACAAGGACTATCCCTATATTGAAACAGTAGCTATACCAATATAAGTAGTACATAGAAAAAAAAAAAAGCCTAGGCAATGATTTGATTCAGTTTTCTGTCACTCCAGGCTTATTTCAGCAAAATAACTTTATTTTTTCCTGCTTTAAGATGAAGTAGCGCATTGTTGGCCAGAATGGGTCTGCACAACTTGTTATTATATAGGAAATACAACCAACAACATTGGCAGATGTTTTTTCACCACTTTTTTGTCCTTAGATAACTGAGGGGGAGTATGCAAAAATGCTTTTTTGCTTCCTGATTTCTAATAATTTCCTTGCGCATTCTTGTTTTACTTTCCAATAGATAGTAGTTTCATCAAGTAGAAACATCTGAGAACTGAGATACTTCAGTCCTTCAATGCCTGTCTGTGACAAAGATTTAGAAAGAGAAATGAGGTCTTTAGCAGTAGCTGCACAGCACTCAGGCACTTTCTTTACACCCTTTGCCATATGAAGGAAAGGCCTTGTAGCACATCCTACAAGACCTGCCAAGAACTGTGTGCATTGCACTGAGCTAGTAACTTTATCTTTTGGAGAGATGGCTCATTAGCAAATTGGATGTACAGAGGGTTAGATCCCTTTCTGGGGCTGTTATTTGGACACATTTCACTGACACTAGATGTGACCTAACAGCTAATCTTTGATTTAAGTGGGTTAATCAGATGTCAGATGAAAGATGGTACAAGCTGGAAATAAAAAGAGACTGTGAGTTTGCTCAGATGCTACTTTTTCTTGTCTTCATGATGCTGAAGAGAAAGGGTAGACACAGTATCTAGTAAATCCAGTTTAAAAGCCAGAAATCCAATTATATATATTTATAGTACTTGTCTTTCACTCTGCTTTTTATTTCCTTGGTTTTCTCAATATTAATTCATCACCAGAAATATTTTACAATTTCTCTCTGGGTAACACCTTACAGATGCTATAAGAGAACAAATGACCATAATCTTTAGTACCTAGGCTAAAAGTCACTGAGGAAAAAGCAATTTTTTATGTCATGAGTGTGAGAAAAGGATCTCGATCATTCCAGAGGTGGTGTTTGCATCACAGGAGGGGAGCTGGTCCCGTTAGTTTATAGATGTGCCTGGACACACTCGCATCTTATAAGCACAATTGACTTGTTGCAGCAATCTTCTCTGGACCTGTGCACTGCTTGGCCTACCTGGTTAACACTGGAAAAGTAGGCATGGGAAGGAATGGGTTGTGGTGGAGGATGGAGGTTTTAAAGAGATGTAATACTTAAGAGAGGATGAGTGTGAAGCCACAGAACTGGATAAATAGAGTTAGAAGGAGGTATGCCATGGAGTACAAGGCTTTAATCTGCTGCTTTGTCATTGTGACAAATCCCTCTGCCTGGGGCACCTTACCTTCTGCCATCAGCTAAGATGTGATATGCAGGGAAGACCCAGAGCACAACAAAACCTTGGATACCAGCTCTGTTTTGAGGATGATATTTGAATTTTTACATTTAGTTCTGAAAGATATTGGCCAGGAAAGGAAAGAAGCTGCTGAGCTTCTTAAAGACCCACAGAGAAGAAAGTAGTCTACGAGGTAGTTGCTGTTTTGGCAACCATTATTAGACACAGGCAATAATTACTTCTGTAGCTATAGAGGCGTGTAATTTGCTTTTCATTACTGTATTAGCAAGTGGTACAGAACCCAAGAGGAAAAAAAAAAGGCTGCTAAATTTCTTTCAGTCCTGTTCTTTGCAACTCCAGGAACGCAAAAATATTTGGACAAAAAGAAATAATGCTATAATGAGCCCCCAAAAGCCACATTATGAGACTGAGGAGAAAATAGCTATTCTAGATAACAGAAAGCTGGCTTCTAGCATAGTCCTGTAAGGTGGAAATAATAGACTCTTTCCATTGTAACTTTAAAATATTAGTTCAGTGCTCCTTCTTCTGATGCATCATGATAGATGTCAGGAGTGGAGATTGCTCTGCTCCAAGTGTGAGTCAGATAATAAAGCAATTTCTGAGCTGTAGCAGCATTGCACCTTTCCTTTTGTTTCTTCTGAGAGATCTTGTAATGCTGCGTTATCAAGATTGACCCTTGCAGCCCAATATTTTATTTTTAAATCATCCTTTAAAAGAATTTGTGAATCCTGAAGGGGACGTCTCTCATCATGGGCAAGGCTCCTCAAGAGTCTGAACAGGAAAATGCTGCATGCATTTTCTTACCTTGAATCTCAAACAATGGAAAGAAATCAGTGGATTTCCTGACCTCTTATTCTCACTGAGAAACTTCTCTAAGCACTAATGAACATTTAATTGCTATTGCTGTCTTGGTGTGTAAAGCTTCAGTCAGCAGTCCTTCCAGAATCAATAACAGCAGGCAACCTACTGCAGTTTACCTGGTGTTTATTTTTCAAAGATACTTACAATGCTTGAAAAAAAATTTGGTGTTTCATTTTTAAGGTGGAAGAGTGGGAAGAGCTCTTCAAGATGCTTTTAAAGCATGTAAAAGAGACAAAAAATTGGGATTTAATATTCACCTCCCTGCTGCCTAGTCAGCTGCTGAGCCATGGACGAAGCATGGAGATGGCTTCCTCCCATTAGCAAAGCAAAGGAGACTGTGCAAGTGCAGCTTCCCATAGGAGTCACAGACGGAGGAAACGGGTCAGCTAAAATGAGGAAAGGCAGTAAATGATGATAAAATCCCAGTATTTGTTTTAAAGTGAAAACCTTCATGCAGGCTGCTGTACCGCAGTAGAAATAATGGCTTGGTTGTGCATGCGTCTCTCGCTGTAGCATCTGAGTAAAGGATTATGGCAGCTAAGCAGGCTTTTCCAAGCAGAATTGCTGTGGAGCTGACTTAAGGTTGTACACAGCTCCTGCTGTCTGGCATTTCCTAACTTCTAAATAGTTTTTTTACAGCCACAGCATTGTCCCTCAACATCATTTTTTGGGAGGTATTTATGCTTCACATTGTCTATCAGTAGTAACTATGCTTGAGTAACAGTCCCAGCTGAAGTCTTGTTTGTGTCCTTCAGGGAATTGTTGATACTTTTGTTTTTTCCCTGTCTGACAAATTGTCGGATTCTGAGATGGATTTCAGGGGAAAATGTGTAACTTTGTGGTGGTAAAACAAAAATTATGATAAGAAACTATTTTTTTTTTACAACAGAAACTATCTCTTTCTAAGTTCTTTACCTCCTTACTGAAATTATGCAAGTAAATAGAAACAGGGTCTATGGAAAAATAAAGCTAAGGTGACCAAAAACCTGTGTGGCACTGGGGAGGCTCAGAAAGCACTGGCTTTCATCTTGACATTTTAATTCTCTTCCTGTAAGATGGGTGCTACCAGTTTAGCTGGGAGAGGTGCCATGAAGATACATGTATTCAAATTATGGAGCACTAGGAACAAACGACGTAATTTTGTATTCAGTACAGGGTTTGGATGTGCTGGTTAAATAAGGCCTGCAGGCCACACATCGAATGTTGCAGATAAAAAGAAGTCTCCACTGAACAAGGCAGACACCTTGTGGAAGAAATAGTACATGAGCTTGTAATTAAAACCTACATCCTAATGTGTACACAAAATGACCTGAATTAGGATGGCATGTTGTAACTTTACAGCACTTGACTTTACACCTAAGTGTTCTTTTAAAGTGACTTTTCTGTATATAAACTATAAGAAATACACATGCAAGCACATGAAAATAGAAGAAAAAGATAAAGACATTCATTCCCATGCCTCAGAGATGAGTGTAGCGCGTATCTTCAGTTCTCCTTAAGCCTGTGAGCAATGTAAGAAGCAGGACAGAAAAGCCTTTGGGCAGAACAACCACTTCTTCACTTTTTGAAAATGTTCAGAGACTTTCCCTCAATTTCTTTCCCATCACTATGACATTTCATTTACTTTTGCTTCATCTCTCAGAGTCCTTGATTTAATTATTTCAATAGACAGGCAATGCTGAGCACCTTCTGCCTGCCCTTGCAGA
Organism: Nestor notabilis; assembly: GCF_000696875.1. NCBI lineage: Eukaryota > Metazoa > Chordata > Aves > Psittaciformes > Psittacidae > Nestor > Nestor notabilis. The sequence goes on along the minus strand of NW_009915096.1, from coordinate 88,529 downwards.
GATAAGGTTGTTGCAATCTCTGCTAAGAAAGAACTGGAAAGGCAGCATCAGGGAATGAATACAGTAAAAAAACCCAAAGATCAAAACTGGGGATATAAGCAGAAAAGTGTAGGCACAAACCACTTTAATTACAGGTTGTACTTTGTCCAAGCTGACAAAGATTTTGCTCTTGATGCCCATTTCTTCCAGATATCCTTGCAGGATATAAGACCTTGCAGCAGAGGCAAGACAAGATCCCACAAACTGGGAGCATAGAGCTGGCCTAAACACGGAAAAGATTTTGCCATCCAGGTTGAAATGTGTCACAGGTCTCTCCTGGTAGTGCCTCTGCAGGTAAGGTTGCAAGCTGTGTTTGTGTCTATTTAGATGGCTCAGACTGTGTGTGTGTAAGCGTGTATCTCCAGTCCTTCCAAGGAAAACATGAAGGAGGATGCGAGAATGGAAAGGAGCTTTTAGAAGACTGTGCTTTGGGTTAGTTAGCAACGTGGGCAAAACTGGGGCAGGGCAGTGAAACTGAATTTTGTAGCAAAGTTGGTTTAATTTGAAGTGTGAAGGACCAGTGCAGAGTGTGTGCTTTTATTTTGCACACTGAAGTTTTCTTTAAAGCTATTAGAAATTTATCTATCAAGCTTGAGTTTTGAATTTAAAATCCATATTGGCTTTCAAATCAGTATTTAGACACCTCCTTAAATACTCTGATATAAAAAAATATGCTTCCATTAAAGCCCAGTACTTGTGAAAATTATGTTTCTCCTGTCTGCATCTATCCAGCACTTACTGCAGTGCGGCCTGGATTCTTGATTAAAAAATGTTCTCACTGCATGTACAGATGGAAAGAAGTATTAAATAACTGCAGACTCCTGGACCATGCAGTTAGGAATTAGAACACTACAAAGTTAGCACGGTAACATTAGATACATTAAACACTGGATAACCGGTTTTGTAAACGTAATTGTACATGAGAGATCATCAATGTTTCTTTCATGAGGCCCTGAAGGGATTAATTCCTTACCCTGGACCCTTTTAATGTGTTTATCAATAGCCTATAGAAAAACAAAGAAAAATTAATATTGCAGATGACACCACACATAAGTCTAGCTGATACTTTTCCAACCACCTTTAAGTTTAGTTGCACTTAGCTAAACAGTTTCAAAGTTACTGAGGAGGACTTGACAGACAGAAAGTAAGTCAGTATTACCGTACAAGCTTCATTTCCTTAGGAAATGAGGCTAAAAATTTAAATAGGGATTCATAGCTTGATAGTGCCCTTTCAATAAAAAGAATGGAGCTTTCTTGCCAGAGGAAATTGCTAAAACCAGAATTTCTTTTAAAGATCAGAGTGCCTACTGTTGCTCTTTGCCCAGATGCTGTAAGAGAATGTCATTATCCTGCTGGTCCAATAGCAATAACTAATCAAAAATAAATTGCTATTTACTAAGGTGATCCCATAGTATCAATCTTTTAGCCTTTAGGTTTAATTATTAATTATGAATTAATTACTCAGCAACCAGGAATCTGCAGCTTGTCTTAATTTGTTCATCTCCTTTTTATTTTGACTTCCCTCTGTCTACTGCAAAAGCCTAATGCCCTTACATTTTTATTCTCTTCGAATAACACTTTTAGCCATGGTGGTGAATCTTATGGGGAACAGGATAAGTAGAATTCCAGTAGTTCTGTCTATTCTTGCAGCTGCCTCATGTTAACATTTAAAGAGATGTTGAATTTAATTACCATCAAGAACTTGAATGTATGAACCCTCATGGAGAAAACGAAACTGTGGGAGATCCAAAGATATATTGATCAAAGAGTTTCAAAGCACTAGGAAGACCACAGGAAGCATAATAAAGCATAATAATACATCAAATGCGGCATCTAAGAATGCTGATTGGGGCACTTTTTACACAAACCTTGTCTCCCACATTCTGCATAATTCTCAAGCTCAGCTAAGAAGTGGCACTGTCAAGAAAAGTGACCCTAAACATAGAAGTTTTTGTGCTCAAACAGCTGTGAACCCCTAGCAGCTGTTGTTGCCTAATTCAAGGTTCAGTCAATATCTCAGTAGCAAAATCTGTGTCTTGCTCATCAAACTCTTACTCTGAGGTATTTGTTATACTGAAAACGTGTGATTGAAACCAATGGAAAATAATGGTTGTTACTTGCTGGTGTCTAAGTGACAAGCTACACCTCCCCACCACTGCAGCAGGGATCATGGCTCTTCCAAGAGTGGGGATGAACTGAGGGTGAAGGAAGAGCCCAACACAATGAGGACCTCACCAGCACACTGTCCTCCCACAGGACCTGAACACTTAAGAGCATGATGACTGCACAGGCACGTTTCCCACTACAGAGGCTGTATAAAGTTAACAAACTGATATTAAATAACATTCACATTGTGAGATTCTAGAAGAAGCATTCTGAGGTTCTTGCCAATTACTTATAATTTTAGATCCACAATCTTTTAATATTATGTTCTCTTATTTATTGATCTTAATTCCTAGAAAAAAAGGGGCCAGTTGCTTAGCACCTCATATGTACCATATTCTGTTGTAATTCCTAGAGATGTTAAAGAATGACCAAGAGGGATCCCTGGGTTTTCTAGGACTCTTGTCATATTCATGAACATCTCTTTTCATGCCCTTATTTAGGACAAAGACTGATTTAAAACATGTTTGCAGGTAGTAACCAATATCTATTACTTTGATTCTTTGAGCAAACAAGGGGAGCTTGTAGGTTTGGTCCAGATGTTTCTGACTGTGTTATGGAGCAGTGGAAGATTTCTGACACTACTAAATGAATACAGAAAAGTTTGGAAGAGGCCATTTTACTTAGTTTTAACAAAACAAAAAAAAAAAAAGAAAAGTTTTTGTTTAAAACATTTAACACAAAACAGTTCTTCAAAGCTTTTCATCTTCATTCAGTTTGATAAATATTGCCTAATTAATCATAGAGATGACCCTGCCTTGTTATTTGGGAGACAAGCCTACAGCACTTTGATGAAAAATTATGATCATTCTGCTTCTACCAATGTGATTGTTCAATGAATGCAGGCAAGAGCTGAGTTTGCAATTCAAATCCTACGTTCCCTTTAAAATTGTTTATAAAAGAATGAAAGGTAACTATCACTACCTATTAATGCTTTTAATGAGCTTATGAATTTTAAAAGGCATTTCATGACAGGAAAAAGAAGCAACAACAATAATTTATGTGAGATTAAGGATGAGAAATAAATCAGAAAATCAGAAAATAAAAGCTAGTTTAAAAACACAGCACTTTTTCTTCTGCTTTTATGTACTTACTGGTAAAGTGATAGCCTATCTGTATAAACATTGATACAGCACACAATGTAAATTGGATGTGAATACAGTACAGAAAAAGGCAAATAGAGTTATCTGCAATTTACATGTTTACAAAATGATTTGCATTTCCTACTTATCTCGTATTTCATGTTTAAAGGGCCAAATAAAAACCTAAACAAGGAAACAAAATTTTACCCTTTATGAAGGAAACATTTTTAATTATCCTAAAAATATATAGCAGTCACGTAATGGCTTTCATTTAAAACAACCGCCACAATCCATCAGATACATCACAGAAGCAGTATTAGAAGTTAACGTAAGAAAACCAAGGTAAACCACAGCATTTGGCAACTGCTGTCTGTATTTTCAGGGTTTTCCAGACTGAGGACCACCACAGATGGGATGGCACTGCACTGTACAGTGCTTGTGCTCAGCAGCATGCCCTGAGCACCTCTGCTTTAACTCATTCTGCTTCTGCCTCTGTCACCATTATCTGTCTGGCCAAGCCACTGACCCTGGAGTTTGACATTCATATTTCCTTAGGCAGAAGGGCATCCCTCATAGTGCAGGCAAATGAGCAAACCACTATTTGCTCTGCTAAAAACTAGCTGTCCTGGAGCCAAGGACACTGATAATTTTAATCAATTATAATTGCATTTCTTGGTGGCAAAATTATATGCAAAAAGAAAATTTGCCCTACCCTGTTTTAAGAATCTAAATTACAAAGACAGCACCATCTCCTGCGTATGCTTTGATCTTTTCATACTCAAAAGCCAAGCATATTAAGTTGAACAATAGAAATTAAGGTGCCAATAAGTAGAGATGAATTTCAAAAAAGCAGCCATATCTAAGCTTTAAGAGTGTAAGAAACAAAATTAGCATAAGATTTTTCCCAGTAAATCCCAATGACGCTATAAGTTGGCAATGAGGACAATACTTAAACATGTGTTATCACTTTTCCAAGAGATTAGTGAAGAAACTACAGTAACCAGCAATTTTTTTAAGTAGTCTTTTATTCTATTGCCTTTAATTACATGGTCATTGCAGGCCCAGACAGCATAGAGTTTTCCTATCAAAATATATCATGTAAATCAGACAGAAAGACTACGGCGTTTTTTATCTTAATATTGCAACTAATGATAAATAGCTTTGTGCCTTCTGAGTATGAGCTAAGGACAGGGCCAGAGGCATTCAACTCAGACATATATGCTAACAAACCGTTCATATTCTTAAGCTGGGAAACTCACTGTGATGACTGAGAAAGAGACAACAATCATGGACAGTGCAGTCTGAAGTAAGAATGGAAGACCTGAATATAAAGCAATGTTGGAACACCACTGCAGTGAGCAACTTAATTTTAAGTAATTCAGTCAAAACAACAGGATGAATGAGTATCTCATTAAGGAGTTCTCTTCACCAAATAAAATGTACAAATAAAATGGATTTATAAAATTAATGATTAAATCATCCAGCAGAACATGTAGATCCATCTGTGTGTATCACTTACTTCAAACCAAAGATTAATCTTACTTTTTAAGTGACAAAACGTCCTTTATTATGCATACATAATATACCTATACAATGTGAGCAGGCATTCACAAGACTGGTTTTAGTTTATGTTCATTCACAGTTGACAATAAGCCTGGAAAACAGTACATTGCTCACTGTGAAAATCCGTGAGGAATGATTCACTTCAATAGATTGCCCTCAGG
>NW_009915096.1:23979-83490 GCF_000696875.1 Nestor notabilis | reverse complement strand
TTCCTGCTGTTTGATGAAGTGCTACAAGGAAAGCATAACAGGAAAGCAGCATTATTTGGATTGAAGTTTTTAAGTAAAAAGTGATGCAGAGCAGCAAAGTCTTTTACTTGAGATATCCTGAAATCCTTATGCAGTTGTGTACCTCAAAAGATTAGAAATTACCATTACCACAGGGTAGCATGTATCAGCAGGCTTTCGAGAGAGCTGGGAGGCTTTTAACTGACCTTATTCGTGTTTAATGACCTTCCCTTTCCTTGACACTGGCTGCAGAGGCAGATGTGTCAAACATTTTCTCTTGCAGCTGTTGAATACCACAACTGCTCTCAGTTATTAGAGCACTGAGGTATGTTTCTCAGTACTCACTGGGTTGTCATCTTTGCTCTTATTATTTCTGTGAAATCCTGCTAAGTGGTGTAACTATCCACAAGACAGGAATTTTTTGGCTTAATTTGGGATCACAGATATCTGCAGAGGAAAAGATCCTGCCATTTATAAAAAATACCATCATCAAAACAGCAATTTATTGATAATGGGTATGTCCAGGACATTGAAATGGCCCATACCTTCCCAGCACCTCACATCCTCCAAATGCCCCCTCCGCACAGCACTAGCTTGGGAAAATACTTTTCACTTCTCTGCCTGATACCTATCTATGGACATCAATGTCTGTAATAACAAGTTATTTGTAAATATGATCCTGATCCTTTTGGACTCAGCACGTTGTGTAGTTTTCCACCAGTGTGCCCAGCTGCAAAGATGTAGCCCAAAAAAATGTTTATTCGTTGAAAGCTTGTGGGCTTTGCATGGAGTTTCAAACCAACACCATTCAGATGGTGTACACAGGTACAACCACAAGTCCATTATGCTTCTTGTTACAGGTATCCCAACCATGCCCTTGAATCAAACAACATGCGGCAGATTAGGTAAGGAATCGTAACAGAGAATTCAGTGTCTAGCAATCTCCACACTTGCATTTAATCTCTGTTTAAACTGAGATAAAACTGGTCAAATAGATCAGTTTGAAATGGGCTGATAGTATTATTCCCTTTAGACCTTCCTTGATGTATAAATGTTACTTCTGTAAGCAAGAAATAGAGCACGATATTTTGATGCATTCATAATCCACTCAATGAGGTGGAGTCTCTTAAACCTTTAGCAGTGAAAAGTGAATGGACAGCAGTGTTTGACAAGTGTATAACATGTTCATATTAAGCCAGGTGGTTAAATCTTTACTCTGGAAACTGTGGGTTTCAGAACAGAATAGCTTTCCACTATGTTCCTACATTCACAGTTATGCTGTCTTGTGAAAGCACCTGGGTAATGGAAAAGTAATTAAAACTAATGCTGCCACCTGGGCACTGTAAAGTCCTTTAAAGGAGGGGTATAGATGTGGTTCAGAGACTGCAGAGTTGGAAGAGGTTTCAATTATATTTGGCTGCCTAAGGAATGAAAAATAAAAGTGATGGTGGGCTTCCTGGTGCAAATCACACCATTATATTATTTGAGCAATATAAATAGGTGGTGAAAAGAAAAATCATGAATTTGAGTGTGACAGTTATTCCAGCCATTTAGGAGCTAAGGTAGTTATTATGCTTTTGCTGCGAGTGATACTTCCCCTTTGTCGTGGTTTAAGCCCAGCCGGCAACTTGGAACCACGCAGCCGCTCGCTCACTCCCCACTTTTTCCTTCCTCCCCCCGTTCCCGGAGGGATGGGGAGGAGAATCGAAGGAATGTAACTCCCATGGGTTGAGATAACAGCTCTCCAGTAACTAAGGTATAATACAAACCACTACTGCTACCAATAATAATGATAAGAGGAATAACAAGGGGAGAGGACACAACCGCTCACCACCCGCCGACCGATACCCAGCCCGACCCGAGCAGCGATCTGGGCCTTCCGGGTAACTCCCCCCAGTTTCTATACTGGGCATGACGTGCTGTGGGATGGAATACCCCTTTGGCCAGTTTGGGTCAGGTGTCCTGTCTCTGCTTCCTCCCGGCTTCCCCTCCTCTCTGGCAAAGCATGAGACTGAGAAAGGCCTTGGTCAGAGTAAACATTACTGAGCAACAACTAAAACCATCGGTGTTATCAGCATTGTTCCCAGGCTGAAAGTCAAAAACACAGCACTGCACCAGCTACTAAGAAGGAGAAAAAATGACTGCTGTAGCTGAACCCAGGACACCCTTCATAACCTCTCAGTACTTCTTCCCCCATGCATGATTTAAATTTTTCTAATTAAATCTAAACATAATCAATTTTAGCCAGTTTTCACAAAAAAGAAAAAATATTGCCTGAAATATCTGGTACTCAGTGCAGCAGAGTATGTAGACACACAATGATATTTAGCTAAAAGGGTATCAAAGGACACAGTTGTCTTTTTTTAAAGTCTTTGAGAATCAATAAATGAGTGAAGCGAAGATTAAAACCTAAATGCAACAACAAATTTCTTATAGGGCAGCAGAAGATTGTGGATGTTAATAGGCAGCATTTAAAAGAATGTGACTTTTAATGCTATTACTATGCATATATTCTTACTGTGACAGTGGTGTTGTCTTTCAGTGCATTTATCTGTAATTTCAAACATAATTAGGATTTCAGGGTCAATTACTTTCTTATTATATTATTATATGTAGACTGTTCAGGGCAATAGAGGCCAGCAGACAGCATACCTACTGAAAGAGTATTGGTTGTGTAGTCCTTTTTTGTGTTTGTAATATATATAGCCAAAGTCATGTTAGCTATGAAGATCTGCAGAATGTTTTATTTCTAAGTAACAAGGAGCAAGAGTTATTCTTTTAATTTTAGTGCCCTCATAGTCTTTTGTCAAGTATGGTTAAAGCAAACATGCCAACTACACTGAAGATTCTCTAACGTAAAAAGGGATTCATGTCTCAGGAAAGCAAAATTGGAGAATACTCTAATTCTGTCATGGGAACATTTTGGTACTTGGTGGAAAAACCAGGGTACTGGTGGTACTTCACTCTCCTACTTTTCCTTTGTAAAAATCTAAATCATCCTGTACCTTTCCACACCAAATTTTAAGAAGTGTGTTCTTTCCCAGCTGCATGAGATCTGAAAATGCTTTCCTGGAGGACAAACACTAGGAATTAGCCACACCTTTAAAACAGCAAAAGACCAGAAAGTGCACTAATGTATGCTGGTAGACATTGCACCATACAGGGGGCTGCTGCAATTATTTTCTATGTTCCCATTGAGCTTGGTCAGTGATAGAGTATCAGTAGGAAGAAAAATATTTCCCTGCAGTTTGCTGCACCAAAATGCATTTTGTCTTCTGAAACAGTTAAAGATTTAAGTTGTCTTTTATTTCTGAAAGGGAAAAAAGTGCTCTTTATTCCAAAAGGTTTCAGCAGGGTTGCTTTAAAACTAAAAGCAAGCGGTTATAACAGCTGACCCCTTCATGCTGAGATATGCACATCCTGTCCTGTTTTTTATTCCATGGCAGCTAAGAATCTTTCCAGACGAATTTGTTATATTGAACAAACTACAGATGCAGAGAAGGGACCAAACCAATATTTAGGTAATTGATTGAATTATGTAGGCTGCATTTTCAAAAGCTATTCAATTTTCTTGCCAATTTAGTCCTGTTTTGACCAGAGTTTGAAATGTGAATCTCCTTCACCTGACTGCACAACACACACATACATGGACATAAATATGCATAGGTGCTTTTTAGTGCACAGATACCCAATAAGCAAAGTCATAGGAGTATATAGTTAATTGCATACTAAATTGACATACAGCTGGAGATTGTACGACTGTAGATTGGTTTTGATGATATGTCCTTTATCACCTGCAAGAGAATTCTTCATGTGAATTTTGGGATGCTTAGTTTAACAGAGGTACAAAACTGACCTTTATTTTTAAAAAAGGAAAGAAAGAGAACAATAATGTAGGAATTTTGTTTTGGATGGCTTTCGTAGGTTAGAGTGAATTGAACAGAACTCAGTCATTCTTGTATTTATTTTACACTGAGTGTGATAAATAAAATCACAATTGGTGGCCCCTTACTTTGCAAATGAGACTCATTGACTTTATTGGGACTTGTCAGTTTTCCATGAGTAGCTCTTTCAAGTAGAAAGTCAGGCCTTTCAATATGGGGAAAATCAGGGTGGACGGGTTCTATTAAAATTCAGTACCACACTCAGCATGAAGGCATGAGTTACTTTCAGCAAGGTTAGGAGACTCGTACATGTCCTGCTCTTTCATCTCTAGATTTGTTGCTGTTAAACATGGTAGCATCTACACTTAGTGCTAGTTAGTTGCTGCCTTAGGATAAATAAATGTGATTGGAATTTTCTTGTTATTTCATGTTGTGTGGGTTCATTATTCATTTTCTCATAAGGGCTGGAATGGCACTCATAACAGTTTGGGAACACTGAACATCTGCGTGTGAACTCAGCCACTTATTGTTGGGGTACTCTCATACAGGCAAAGCCAGTATGAGAAGATTGCAAATAGAAGATATTTTTACTGTTTTGGTCTTTTGTTTTCCTGTTTGTGTAAAGTTAAGAAGCTTTTTTTTAAAAATCTATTCTTCTGTTTTGTAGCATATGTTGACTCAGGAGCTCTCCCAGAGCAATTGGATAAATATTATCTTGTAAAGGACAGTAGTAGACTCACCTAATAGAGACAGAAGAATTGCTGCCTATAGTAATTTCTTTTACAAGTTACTTGAGGACAACACTGCCTATGGATAAAATAAGGTGAAAAAAAGAAGTCTGTCTAGAGTAATAGTTATAAACAAATTTCAGCATTTCTCCAATACTTCTACATTTAGACTACTGGATTTTTTTATATGCAAGACTACTTCAGAGTTTGACAGCATTCAAGAACTTTTTGAAGGTAAATCATGTTGATGGTTTCATTTGTCTTGTAACTTTGTACCATGGAGCCATTTGACCAGAATGACCAGGTAACATTTATATTTATGTCAGCTTCTAGCCTTCAGATTCATCCTGAGGTATAAGTGTGTGCAATAAATCTCACAAGTATCTTAAAAATATCAGTGGTGACCATGTTGGATATTCAGTGCTGTTGAGTCAGTGGTGCCATCAATATGTGCGTTAAAGATGATGAGTCCTGTAAACTTTTATGACTGTGGCAGGCAGCATCTCTTTAACTTTTGAAAATCCCTTGATTTCAAAGTCTGAAAGGTTATACATTAGCTGAATACGCAAGGTTTGTCTTCGTGCCCACAGAAGGCATTGATGAGCTTAAAAGATTATTCTATGACTATTGGTTAGTTTTCCTTGGATTTGAGTTTATCAGGAAGTATACCAGCTCTGTCAGATTCAGGAATTACATTTTGCAAGTATAGATTAAAAGCTAGTCTTGCCACTGTTTCCCACTGTGAAATATGAGTTTCATCTGGAATATGTAGGAAAATACCAACTAAAGAAAAGTGCTCTCTCTTTTAGGAAGGAGAAATTTTCTACTCCCACCCCAGTGCTCAGTGAGGAAGGACCTCAGGCTATAACATTTAAAGACAACTTGATTTCTTTCTCATTTCTCAGACCAGCTAGCACAGCCTGTGTCTCTACTATTAAAAGGCTCTTAGTCTTCCAGACAGTGTCGCCCCACAGGGATGTTCTTTGGAACAAAGAGTTCTTTGCTGGGGCCAAAATCATGCCCCAAATCCTTCTTCAAGTATAGACCATGGAATAATTCCTTGGCACTCTTCATTTTATGAGAATGATGTAAATTTGGATATACCACTGTGCTACTTCCAACTCCAGGCCAGTTCTACGCTGTGAAGTACAGAAGGTGGTAAAATGTTTGCTTTTTGTGCAGGTATTGACAAACAAACACTTCGCAAGTTTTCACCATTCGCCTTTCCTGTCTTCTTAGGTTGACTAAGTGGCTGTACAAAGGGGAGTCTGGCTAGGTCATCATTAAGCATGACTCATAACTCAAACCAGGCAGATTCAACCGAAGTGGACATAAATCATAAAGACTAAAAATCTGTCAGCTGGTAGGAGAGAGGAGAGGGCACAATAGGGTAATTTAACAACAATTTCAGAAACTCCAAATCTGTAGCAGTCATTAATGCTTTTGTGTCATTACTGTAAACAGTTTCACTGGGAGGCAGTCTTTTTCCCTCATCAAAAGTTCACAACTAATTACAGTGTAGATGGAGTGTTTAAATCAGAAACACACACAGCAATGGAAACTGACATTGACCATATTGCTCTTTCCTTTCAATAAAGGTTAGAGATGACAAGTTTCCAGATTTTGGTGCTCTACAGTACCTACGATTAAAACAACTTCCAAGAATGGAATCTTGTAGAAGTGTAAACTGTCATGATTCTTCTTAAACTGAGCTGTTCATCCTTCTACCACAAACTGCCCTGTGGTTTGTGGCTTGCCCCTTGCCTGCTCCACACTAGTGAGGACACAAATATCCTTTGTAAAGCTGATGACCTCTCTCTTTTGGGAAAAGCTAGTAGCTTATGTACTGTTTTGACAAAAAAATGAGGCAGGCAAAAAGAAAAATTGACACACATTGGTTTTGTGATCACTTCCTGTATTATACTACAAACACAATTTCTCATGTAAGTAATGATCATGAAAAAAATAGAAGGCATCAACCTGATAAGAATTGGTGCTGTGCTCACGTTTCCACTGTGAAACTAACTTGAAAGGGCTTGAATCCTCAAGATTCATGTACACTTATGAGCTTCTAGCTTAAGAGGCATGAGGCCCTAAGCTTGAGCTGGCCAAGCTAAATAGAGCCAGCAACAAATTTCACTGAGCCCACCTGGTCAGCTGCTGGCAATGATGCTCCATAAGATGGGTTAAGTGCCACTTAGCTCCCACAGTGGATATATTTCATCTAATGCTAGTCAACCTGTCAAGCAGGTGCCTATCCTAAGATAATCTTTGAGGTTCTGTGTGTAGTCAAATATATGTATATATTTACATATGGGGAATATGTGTTTTTATAGGATAATTGTTTCTACCTTTGTTAGTCTTCTGCTTGGAATGAGATCAGTTATCCTTTAGAAGTATCTAACATGCTGTTAAGACAGACACTGGACAATTTGCTTAGTTGAGATGTCTATCTTTTAGCTGACTAGATTTAAACGAGAGGACTCCATTATTGGTGTTTTCCTGAAAGTTTTTTCTTTCCTAGCCCTCCAGAAAACGATAGATAAAGTATCCTGAGGAAGTATCTGTATTGTGAGTATACCCCACCAATTTTGTCTTATAGGTGGGTGGGTGAAATAATATATGAAGGTGAAATCCCTGTTCCTGACATTGCATATCATTGTCATATTTAATTCAGAAGACTTGACACTTTTGAATTAATCTACTCCTCCATATGAGAATTCTCACAAGTGAGATTAAAGTTCCATTTTTTTTTATGCCTATTATAATCCTGTCTTGTATCATTCACATCACTGTATTTCCAATACCAGGACTGTAATGCTATGCAGTATATGTTCCCTCTGTTTCAAGTACTGTAGAAGATCTGCTTAGAAATATGAGGGCAATATAAATAAACTAGATCAGAGAAAAGTGTGAAATCTTAGCTTCAAAGAAAGTTCAAAGAATGTGAAAGTCCTCAGGGAATAGTAGGAATGAAGAAACCATTAGTGCCTGAGAAAACGAGCCACGTCCTATGTCAGGGCTATGAATCAACTTTAGCCTCCAGTGAGCTCTAATGAAAATCTCAACTCTCAACATCATTAAAGTATCGTGGAAGTAAAGAGTTAACTTAGCTGTTGTCATATGTGCAATTCCTAAGCAACACATTACTAAGGTTAAAATAAGCAAATGGAAAAAATCTGAGAAATGCAAAATTGAAATTCCCACACTAACAATCTAGACATTAACTCTGTTGCCTGTCCTTACTCTCTTATTTGAATTTAGTTTCCTCTTCTTAAGAATTATTTAATACATTTCTATGAGACCAATTGTCTAACATAAATCGTACAGACTTATCAAAAGAAGATTGTAACGACACTGTTAGCCATGTTACCACTTCCTTTTCCAATCTTTTCCATCTAAGATGTGGAATCTTACCTCACAGAATTTTTTGCATTTTTATGAATTCAAGCAGAAGCAGCTGGCAGTTGATAAAGACAAAAAGAAAGATAAATGCAGTATTTCAAGGTCATTGTGTGGTGTAGGAAATACAGCCACAACTTTTGAAATTCTATAGAACCCTTCACTGTCTGGGGTATGGGCTAGTCCCTGCATCAAAAGAAACTATCCCTGATGCCCAGGTATTTGTAACTGCTGTCTATCAGAAGTATGCTTTTCCTTCCACTGAAACAGAAATTGCTGTCCAGTGTCAGAAGTTAAATACTCTCTGCTCATTACAATTCCTATGTCTCTGATATATCACACAAGCCAAGGACATTGACACAAGAAGCTGGATCCCACACAGGTGTCATCCATAATCTCTGTGATATGAGAAGGTTTCTTGTTTAATAGAAGAGGATCAGAGATAAAAAGCTGCTTAGACATTAGTTATTAAGTACTGCTTTCTTTTTATTGTTTTTTTAATGTTTGTACAAGGTATTATATGCAGTGTACAGGATAAATCCTGAAAGGTAGAGATGAGAAGCTCTGCCAGTAAATAATTAATACTTGAAGTCATAATTTCATACACATCAGGCATGGAAATGCAGGTAAGACAGTAGCAATAGGTTTCTGGCATAGACATATTACAGCTTTCTTTGTAGAGGATAACTCCTGTATCGAGTATTGTGATATCTATTGTACTTAACATATAAGTATGGTTGTTAGGACACAAGCCCACTCAATATAAAAGAGAACAAGAGAAAATTGAAGACACATACAGAAAGTGCATCTTTTTTTTTCTCATGCTGTTGGATTCTTTTCCTACTTACAAACAGTTGTTTCCACTTGTGAATGCCTGACAAAAACTAGCTGGTGCAGCTGAGTTTTTTTGGACTCCACTTAATGGAGAAAGACATCCTTTGAATGCTGCAGAATGCACTGGGTCTGATTCCTTTATTTCCTAGTAGAATGGTGGCCCTGGACAAGTTGCCCCTTTGTAGCCTGGTCAATGTTGCAACAGAAAAGGCCAAGAAGGTGGCACAGATAAGCTCCCTATGCAGCAATCCTGAGGCCTGAAACTGAGTGAAAGAGCACAGAGAATGAGAGACAGACATATAATATTTGCTCCAGCAATCCCTGGTGCACTGTACATTTATAAGTACTACCTGGTAGCCTGGAGCTTTGATGTGCCAGACAGCAAAATAGCCGTGCTCAGCTTGCAAACCTCCAGACAGATGATAGAAAATAATTCCTCTGCAGAGCCAAACAGGGGGGAAAGAATATCTGACACTGAAAAATAGAGTTGAGATGATGTCAAATGTCAGATTTCTTTATACCTGACTAAATTCTTATGTCTTGTGTCATTGAATAAGCACTGGAAAGAAATAGTTACATAATTGGCCCATCAACAAGATAGAAATATTCCCCTTTGTTATGTAAAGCAAATATTAGTAGAATTAATGGAATCAAAATCACTTAAAGATTTTGTGGCTCATACGTGGTAGGTATTACTGCACTCCTGACACAGTAATACTTTTGACTAACATTGCCAAAGAACTGGGATAATTGTTATCCTACTGGTAGGAACACTGTCTGGGCATTCTCAATTGTGCTTTTGTACACTGAGGTCTAATCATGTATAAACACTAACCTCAACCCTTTTGTTTTTCTATCACCCTGCTGTGAGGACTTGGCCACCAACACCACCTCTTGCTGCATCACTTTTCTTCTGAGGGTCAGCTTTCCTTTCCATGTGGACCCTGGTCTTAAGAACTGCTGGTGAAAGTAAAACATGCCCAAACCAGCACTGTGATCTGCACAAGTTCCTTAAAGCTTCCATGCATGTTTAATTAAACAGGTGAGTTACCCCCTTAAATCAAGGACAAAGTTAAGCAAGGCTGTAGTAGTTTCAAGAAACAAAGACTAAACCAACAGCACTGGGGATGAATTGCTCCGTACATCAGCAGGGAAGACATTGGTTCTGAAATATTTTAATGTTAATTTCTGTGCCAAATAATTCCAGTGCTGATAGCTTAAGAGCTGACATAATACACATAATTTCAAAGCCCTAAATAGCTTCCTATATCCATAAAAGTTGCAGTTTTCCTCAATATTATTCTCAGAATTACCTCATCCCATGTAATCATGTAATTCTCAGAATTACACATCCCATAACATGATGTGTCGTGTTTAAACCCAGCCAGTAACCACGTAGTCTGACAGTTGCCAGTAAGGCAGACCTCACAACCTCCTAAGCAAGTTAGGAGGTTAGTGTCTTTATGAAGGATATTTGTGTGCTTACTAATGTGGAGCAGGCAAGGGGCAAGCCACAAACCACAGGGCAGTTCATGGTAGAAGGATGCACAGCTTAATTTAAGAAGAATCATGACAGTTTACACTTCTACAAGATTCCATTCTTGGAAATTGTTTTAATCGTAGGTACTGTAGAGCACCAAAATCTGGAAACTTGTCATCTCTAACCTTTATTGAAAGGAAAGAGCAATATGGTCAATGTCAGTTTCCATTGCTGTGTGTGTTTCTGATTTAAACACTCCATCTACATTGTAATTAGTTGTGAACTTTTGATGAGGGAAAAAGACTGCCTCCCAGAGAAACTGTTTACAGTAATGACACAAAAGCATTAATGACTGCTACAGATTTGGAGTTTCTGAAATTATTGTTAAATTACCCTATTGTGCCCTCTCCTCTCTCCTACTAATTTCTATGATGGGAGCACAAGAGAGTAACTTTCACATTTATTTCTTGATGCTACTGTTAGGTGCATTAAAGGTAGATGTACAGACAACTGGTAAGAATCCAACTCAGAGTTCAGACAGTTCAGCCAACGGACTGTGTACAGATTCTTGTTAGCTTGCATTAAGCTGCCTGTGGAAAAGGAATTGCAAAGCTATCCAAACATGGCTCTATCTTAGCATGAAGTTTACAAAAATTGAAAATATAAAACCTCTGTGTCTTGCTAGTTCTCAGATCCCTTAAAAATAATCTAAAGTACTCTTAAAGTCCTATTTCAGTTCTAAAGATGAGAAATAGAGTGACTTTTGGTATGTACATAAGTTCTAATGGAGACAGTAGAAACCCTGCTAACACTAGAAAATATGTGCCATGCATTGGAAAGATGATGGCAGACAAACATTAGATGTCAGTAACTTCCAATTCTTAAATATTTTTCATTCTACAAAATGATAGATTGCTTTCTGCTGTCTGCTCATGTTCCACAATGGCCTCATACCAACATACACTGCTTGTTTTCTAACAACTTTCAAATCCCATGCATTCCAGCTAGCAACACTGATAGCCCAATGGACTTACTCAACAGTACTGTATTCGTAAACCACTTTATTTTCCTTTTTTCTTTTCTCTTTTCCTTCACCCCCCAAGGAGGCAGATACAAGAGAATGATTTTTTATATTCTGAATAAAGAGCTCAATTTCACACGGAAACCATTTCTCAGGATGAAGTTCTGTATTCACTTCAGTAGCTGTGCTAAGTATAAAATAGAAGATTGAAGTGAAGGGGTCAGCAGAGCAAGCTAAAGCAGTAAGCCCTGAGTTCACAGACTCTGACCAACCCACCCAGAATAGGAGAGCAGCAACACACACTGAAAAACACAGATGATCAGACATTCCTACCTTGAATGGACCTCATAGAGAAACAGAAAATAAGGCATGGAGAAAGGAAATTCTCTGCCTTCTCTTCCCAAGGCACCTATGTCACCTTGTCTGGAAGGATGGAGACAGTGATGCTAGACGGCTTTTATAAACTGGTCCATGAGAAGCAGTGCCTGTACACAATTGTTTTCTCATTTCAAAAGTGGGGGGAAAAAATAAAAGAAAGACCTAATTTCTCATTGAATATATGCAGCTTCAACGTCAAAAACTTAAAGCTCACTAATGCCCTTTTCCTGATGAATAAAAAAGCAGTCTGTAGCTACCAGTTATTTTTACCTCAGATAACCCAAGAAGTTGGATCCTCTCTAATCTTCCAAGAGGACAAACATTCTTATAGCTCTTTGAACCCTTCCTGCTTTCCTTTTGAAATGAGGCCATGGCTTTGCAATATCATGCTCTGTACTCGCACAGCAAGGTCACCTGACCACCTTCATCTGCTTTTTGGTATAGCTTAGCGTAGCAGAAAATAGACTAAGATAGTTTACAGCCACAAATTTGCAAGAGGAATAGATGTTCTACCACTATGTTTTCTTTTGACACCACCTGTAAATCAAACTCTTTTTGTATGTTATGGCTCCAGTAGAAGTAAGCTATGGGCTTTATGCAGAAATTAACTGAGGGGTGCACTAGTTGGTGTTTGTGAGGTCAGCCTGATCTTTTGATGATGATGAGGTCAGTCCCTGAGAAAGCAAAGCAGCCAGGTCACCTGGTAGTGCACTGCTGCAGCAAAATCTTCCTTTAGGAAGTGCATGACCATTCACTTAACCTTGGTTCCTCTCAAGTGAAGAGGAAACCTCTTGTTATCATCACTTGTACAGGTTAAAGCTGACGTAGCAGCAGCAGAGTTCCCCTGTAGATGTTGCGAGTGCTGTACAGAGTGACCCGGTCACACAGAGGTGTAGCAAACTGCTGTGAGCAGAGCTCACCTGGGGACAAGTGGAAGAAAGGATGAGTGGCAAATGCTGTCCCCGGGGTTTACTGAAGCAGTGAATCTTCCAGTCCCCTTGCCCCAGCAATATGCTTAGTACAAGTGGCATCATTCGCTTTCAAGTTTTGTGTCCACCACCTTTGCACTTATATGAAATGTCTCAGTCATCCTCAGTGGTTCCTTGTGAGGCAGCACTGAAGAACTCCTGGGATCAAACAGAGGAGAGGGGAAGCAGAAAATGGCATCTGCCCTTCCTCTCTCTTTCCTTTCTCTTTAATTTCTTTGTCTTCCTGTACTTTCTTGTGCTCACGGTGCCCTTCATTTCACTTGCCAGTTGGGTATTTCCCTTCCCCACTGCCTGACATGAATTCAGTCTGTTGGCCTCCAGTGTAGAAACAAAATTAACTGCTCAAAATTCTAGGAGTTATCTTGGAACTCCTGGGACTGTAGAAAACATCCTTTTCCAAAGCAGTGCTTCCAGTGAGACCCTCAGTCCTCCACTAAGATTAGTAAATGCTTTAAAGTCTGAATTCAGAGTTCACTGTCAGAGGTAATTAAATCTGACTCTCAGCTAAACTCTATCCATGGATCTGGGGATGAAGAAATGTTAACATAAAAAATTATTGTGTTTTCTCACCCTTTGTGTCTTCTGTAAAGTAGTAGAAAGAGCCCAGCCTATTCTGTACAGTTTCATAGCATGGAAGTAAGAATACAGCATTGACTTTCACATTTTGGGTACATATTTCAGGGGGCTTTTGGGGCTTTCTAATGTTGAAGTTACTGACAAATGCTACACCCATATGTAAAAGGCATTACACAGGCCTCAGCACTGAGCTTAATCTAGACTATCAAGTAGCTTCTCTCTATTGTGCTGCCGCTGCTGCAACAGACAAGGGCAGGGGACTGAGGAGAATCCTTTTCTGGCTTAAAAAAGTCTGCAGAATGATCTCATTTGCCACGAATTATTTCTTGTTAGCAGTGCCAAGCATGCTGTATGGTTGCTTTCCTTTATAGCTTCACTGCTGATGCACTAGAAGAAGCAATGGAAATTTGAAGGTGTTGATTTTACTTTGACTTCTTTTCCTATGCTGCACAGTTTCAAAAGTTAAGGTTTTGATTCCCTAAAAAACTTGGAGACTGAAAATAACACGTAGCTTATTTAAAAAAATGAAAGAAATAAAAGTCAGTTTCCATCTTGTTCGAATCAAATAAGGCCAGTATATAAATATTTGAATATCTGACTGAAATTTTGCTGTCTTCATTTTTTCAGTAGGTTTCTGTCCATATGTCTCTACACAGCTACAACAGTGCTGACGGAGTTATTAGCCACAGAATCACCATTCCGTGAATTTTACTTGCTTTTAGGAATGCAAAGCATGTATACAAATGGCATGCTTAGATTACTTCATTATTTAAAAAAAAATGAACACATTTTTGGGGGCTGAATGTAATTCAGGGTATAATTAATCTCTAAGTAGATTCTCACAGAAACCATAGATAGAACTTTAGTGGTATTTCTGTATTTAGCGTTGTAATACATTCATGTGGCAACCAGCCCTATCACTATTCACAGAGTCACATATGTAACTGTGAATCCAGTACACCACACATTAAAATTTTATAGTAAATCATTATACTCATAATTCTTTCTATGTGTTTCACTGCAGCAGTCACCCAGCCCAGAAACACATGCTGCACTGTATGATCCGAGTAGCTCACCAGCCTTCCACAAACTACAAAACAATAACTACAGCAAGCAATGGACTGTGGTGCTGAGATCCCCATGCTGGCGCCAGTGGGGCTCCTTCAAGCTGGAAGAAGATGGCTGTGGAATAGATAATGCAAACACACACAGCTTTGGGGACCTTGTTTCATTATGTTGTACTGAGCCGTATTGACACAGCTGACTGCTCGAAGGGTATTTCTAACACAGTGCTTCACTGCACCATTGAGCCAGGATTGCACTGTGTGCTGTGACTCAAAAAAGGCTGGGAGAGGATATGGCATGCAGTAAATATGTATTTCCCACAGGTATTAGACGTACTTAATCTACACTTTTAATTAAAGTCAGATTAAGACCTTACCATTTAATATTACTTGTATTTCCCAATACATAGATTAGAATCTGTGGAATCACCTGTGTTTTCCGTTCATGAAAATGGCCTTTATCCTAGCAGGGTAGAATTCATCCCTTCTAACATCAGCACTTTCAATTTAGGCATCTGGTCTAGCCTAATCTAATCAAGTTTCTTCGCTCCCCCTGTAGTCAAAGGCCAGTGATGAAGCCCATCAGAAGGCAAACCATCAGAGTTACCTTTCTGGGACAGGATGACTTGCCTTTGGGAGGATGCAGGATGACTGGATAAAACCAACTGCTTAAATTCAGAAACACCATGAAGCTATACCTATTATTGATGTCAACAGTCAACAATATCCAATAGTCTGTGACTGCAAGATAAAATTGAAGTGACAATGAGGCAAAATGTGACTAAGAGGTAAAAGTGAAGTCAGTTGTAAAAAATTGCAAATATGCATCTGTGCTATTTTAAGTGACTGTTGATTTCCAGTGCCTAACATGAAGGGGGGAAACATTAGATAAGCTAAACAGCAGATTTATGCTGTTTATAGTTCATCCTGCTGGGCAATCAAAAGCTAAATTGCTCAAGAAAAACAACACTGGTCAGCAAAAATGCCCCAAGGTAGTATCTTTGCAACCATGATAGCAAGCAGGCATAAACACCAGATTCCCTTTGCCACCTGCTCACATGTGGAGCATGCTTATCATGCTGACAGAACAAAATCCACAAGTATGACAGGGTCCTTGACCACATCAGCAGGTTGAACTGCAATTGCTGTTCATTTTTCTTTCAGTAAGATAGCTCCTCACAGCTTCCTGGCAGACAATCAAAACACTGTGTAAACCATGCTGTAAGGGAGCGATCTGAGGCATCTGGGAACCCATGGAGGGGAAGTAATTTGTTCTTAAATGGGAAGTGAGAAACCATCATCTGCTGATCCATAGAGCCACCATGCTTCTTTATATAGAGAAATTCTATTTATATTGAGTCAGTCCTCGGACTTCATAGCTATGGGTAGCAAAAGACATGCTGTATTTGACCCTATTTCTCATAGCTCTTGTGTTTCATAAGACAAGTGTTTATGGGATAAGGTTTCTCACAATTAGTTTCGGCCTTCAGGCTCTTGTTGGGTTGTTGTTATTCAGTTTGAGCCAAACAGTGCAAAACATTTTGTTGCCTAGATATTTTTTTTCCCCTCTGAACAGGAGCCAGATATAGCAGTAGGAGCCCTGCACTGGAAGTCAATATGAATTCTCTTCAGTCATAAATTTTCATGGCAATAGTTAGGACTATTGCCCAAACCGATGCAGAGTTTCTCTGTGTTTCCTCCCACAAGATACAAGCAACTTAGAATCCAGCAATACATGTAAGCAGTTCCTATTATTTTTCCAGCAAAACTGTTTTTCAAGACTTATTTTCACTTATTATAACCTGTCTCTTCGTACAGCTGTAGACATCTCATTGGCATAACAGGACAAAACTGAAGAAGTAGACAACAACGAAACCAACCAACCAACCAAAAAAAAACCCAACCACCAAAAAAGCAAGGAGAAAGGAATATCCTTGAGAGGGAAATGTATCTGTTTGTACATTTTTCAATAAAAGTTGCCCAAAATTTAAAATTTAGGCGAGCATCAGTCATTTCCATATTCCGTATTTGTCTGCAGTTCTTCGTGGCTAATGCTTAGCTTATCTCTAAGCCTGATCTCACTTGGGGGACTGTTTTGCAAATCATGAATAACAGCTCAGAAGTGGGTTTTGTTCTAATTTCCTTGCCCTACTTTGCACTTTAAATTTAATCTAAAAATCTTTTCAGTTGAAAGTGTTCTACAAAGTTCTCAATCACAGAGTGTATTGTGGTTTAACCTCAGCCAGCACCTAGGTACCACAAAGCTATTCGCTCTCCAAGATAAGGGAGAGAATCAGAAGCATAGAAGTGAGAAAACATGGGTTGTAATAAAGACAGTTTAACGGGACAGAAAAGGAAGATACTAATAATGACAAAAGAATTAGAATATATAAAACAAGTGATACACAGTGTGATTGCTTACCACTTGCCAACTGATGCCCAGCTAGTTACCGAGCAGCAACCCCCTACTAACTTCCTTTCCTCCCCACCCCCCCCACCTCCCCACCCCCCATTTATGTGCTGAGCATGATGTCATATGGTATGGAATATCCCTTTGGCCAATTGGGGTCAGCTGTCCTGACTGTGTCTCCTCCCAACTTGTGCACCTCCAGCCTTCTTGCCAGCAGGCTGAAAAAGAAGCTGAAAAGTCCTTGACTTAGGGTAAGCACTACTTAGCAACAACTAAAAACATCAGTGTACCAACATTATTCTCACCCTATGTAACACAGCACTGTACAGGCTCTTAGTACAGTACTAGTATTAGCTTCTTCCTTCCTAGGAAGAAAATTAACTCTATCCTAGCCAAAACCAGAACAGAGTGACTGGCATTATCTTTCTTAAGTGTAAGATTAGATCTGAAACTTCCTCCCCCAAGTGTCATTGTTTCCCTTTTGAAAAAGAGCAGAAACTGCATCCATGGGAAATCCACCTTCCAAGTTGTCATAACACTTAGAAGCCTAGACTGATGTGTCCTGGATAGGCAAACACAATGTAAAACTAGATTTCATTAGAACAGCATCAGACTAAATTGCCTCCAATTATTAAGTAAGTGTGACAAATGAAATTTCTTCCTTAAAAATATCTAAAAACTGTATAAAATAACAATAACAATAATAATAAAATCCCTCCCTCTCTCCCAACCATCAGCAGCTCAAAGGGCTTTAGATATCAGCTACAGCACTTCAGCCATGTTGGGAACTAGCCATTTATTCAAACCATTTTGCACATCAGAATTTTCCTAGTGCCTCATACAAATTTAGTTCTTACTCCATCATTGCTTTTTTTCCTTAATAGCCTCTTATGATGGTTATGCCGATGAAATTAAGGTCAAGACTTCAGATCAGCTTTTGCTATTTTTCTAAGTCTCCAGAACATTTGGAGATCCTGTGATGTAGAAAAGGGTTCATGACTGAATTCAGCAACAAAAGAAACACAAACACAGTTGATTTTCTGATAACCTGATTTTTATTAAATTTTTCTAATCTAGATACCCAAATTATATCCTAGTCCTTGAATATTCTCTATGTTAACTAGGCAGTAGGTGTTACAGTGTGTCTCATCTATAGCACTCACAGGTCCCAAAGAAGCAGTTACCTAGACACAGAAAGATAAGCATATGAAGCAGGTAATATGCAACCTTCTTTCCCCGATTTTGGGACTCCAAGGACATGAGAGGAGGATGTAAGTCCCAACTCATCAAATTAAGAGAATCTATTTATACTCTGTCTATCCTTTTATGCTGTCTCTTTAATAAACTTAAACTTCAATCATTTTGGAGTCGCTAGTGGTTGATTCAGCTTCCAGTGAAGCCAAGATGGACTCTGTTTGCATATTTGCTATAACCATACCGTTCTGGCTGTAGGAACAGCCTGGAAGGGATTTGCTGTACAGGCTGACTGCGATTCTCTAATGTGCAGCAGCAGTTTTGCTCCAACAAGACAAAGAAAGGGATAATAGACGGTTTGAGGCTGCTCAGGCTTTAGAGAAATAAATCTCCTTTGTACAGAAAACAACTTCTGCAGTCATCTGTGACCTGGAAGGAGGACCTCCTAATTGTGTCAGAAGTACTCAAATATATTGGTGAATTATTTAATCAGAGATGTATCCCTCGACCTTTGGAATTACAAACAACTGAATCTTACAATTAGTGAAGACAGTACCACCTCACCTACAACTGAATGTTTTATAGTGCACACCAGCTAAAAGTATTTTCAGATCAAATTGGAACTGCAGTGAAAGCCTGAAGCTGACCAGAATCATAATGCAGTGGAAAACCTTACACAGACACCTGTTTCAAAGTGGTTCCTGGCTCAATTGTCAGATCAAAGAGTGTCAGCTACCACTGATAAACTCAAATAAGCCCCTGGAATTCTGGATGCTTTGCAGATCCTAAACCTCTTAACATGAGAGGTTCACTTATCAACAGCTTCTTTTGGGACTCAAATTAACTAACGAAATTTCACAGTGTGTAAAAGAGGATAGCATGGGAATTAGCACTGCATTCCTTTTCCCCAGGCCAGCATGGCTCCCACCATGGGCTCATCTCCCAAGTGCTCGGTGAAGTAAATTAATGAGTAAATTGAATAGTTCTTCTTATTTCCCCAAGAATTAGTGAAACAACAGCTAGAATGCATATAGACGTGGATAACTAGAACAATTATTATTTACCTGTGAAGTAATTTCTGTCTCTCTCTCTCACATATGCATACATATTTCCTTCCTGATAACAAGACTGACCAGGGTGCTGATCAGCCATGTCACCAATATGGATCATGACAAATCCCTTTCACAGCTCAGAAGAGCCTTAAATAAATTCTCCCCAGACACTAGGAGACATTCTCCTTCTTTACCTGTCACTCATGGGGAAGGCTGAGAAGCTGAATAGAAATTAAGCAGGGGCATTTGGCAATAGAAAAATTACTCTTGATATGGAAGTCAAGGCTATAAAGTGTATTTAATTCCTTCTCTTTCCTCCTTGCATTTTAATTAGGATTAAATGTCTCTGGCAGATATTTTTGGGATTATTTTCATTTTCTTACTCTGTGTATGACCTTATCTGCTTCACATGATTCTAAACAACTACTGGAGAATTAACTATTGGAAATAAAATTGTTGGAAGGTAAACATATCCCAGCAGAAAAACCCATGGCTCCCTTCATTTCCCCACTCCCTCCGGAACATGCGTGTATCAGAAGTTTGTGCCAAAACCCCTCTCCTAACATCCATATCCTTTCCCACAGGAATATTTTTATTTGATTGTAACAGAGCCCTGTTTCTGGTGCAAATGGCAAGTGAAAGTGAGGGCAAGAAGCAGAAGATTTCTTCCTCTCAGATGAAATTTTGGCTGGTCAAAGCCTGTCTAGGTTTGTGTATTGCATTCAGCACTTCTCAGAACTAGGCGCTTTGCCTTTCAATAACATCTAATGGTTTACAGATGCTACAAACAAATAAAATAAAAAAAAAAAAAGGGAAAAAAAGAAAAAAAGAGCTCACCATGAAGAAGAACCAAGTCCAACCTCAACCCAAAGATCAGTGGTTTTATTTGCACAGCCAGTCAGACGACTCCTTTCTCCCTGCTTCTCTTAGGTCTTTTCTTCCTCTCCTAACAGATTCTGCTTGGCCATTGCTGTTCTTCACTGTATGTGGCTCCAGGGCACCATTTAAGACCAAAAACTTTGGGCCGCAACCTTGGAGCAGCAAGCAGCAGTATTGGATTCTAGTGACAAACAGGACAAAGCCTAGACAGGCTGTGGCACCAGCAGCTGCAAGCTTGGCTCCACACAGCAAAGCACTAGGGCCACAATGAAAGAGAAATGTTGAGCAGCTAAAAAGGAAAGGAATAAGGAAAAGCTTGGGAGAAACAGTCTGTATTTGCTTAAGGGAAGAAAGAGGAATTTTGTTATAAACCTGTGGGAGTACCACTTCATTTTAGGTAGTCTTCACAGCTGTGTGTAACTGTCATATGCTGACAGCACCCTGAATTAGCTCTAGGAGTGAGCTCTAGGCTGTAAGTGACATTAATAGCTCCTAAAGGTTAATATTAATCTGCCACAATTAGACAAAAGGTCAGCAGTAGGAACTAGTGTACCCTGTAAGAAAGGTTGGGGCTGTGACCCAGACCAGCCTTGTATGCTGCAGGGATTGCATACCTGACTATGCAGTGTCCCTTCCAAAGCACAGAAGACCCCATTTACCCTGGTCAGCTAAGACATGCATGTCCTGTCCTGTCTGACAGGGATACATATTCAGTGGGCAGGACTCAACGAAGAGGTTGAAGTTACACTGAGGCAAGTGCTGCTAGTGGGTATCAGTGGGATGAATGTCAGAGGCAGTTGGTATGATGATGGATGTAAAGCAGCAAAGGCAGAAACAATTTTTTAGTTCTCTCAAAGGCAGAGAGAGCTCCAAAGATGTTTGAGATATCTTCTCACTTGAGGGTATTCGAACAACAGGTTTATAGGATCTGATAACATGTTTTGATGCAAGATGCTAAACCAAATAGAGAAATGAGTCAACTCTAACATGACAAGTTCCGTGTGTATCTAGATTTATCATTTTAATAAGCGAGATAAGCTTTTCAAAGCACATCATCTAGCATTTGTCTGATTTGATTGATGATGCTTCTGTTGATTTTTGTAACAAATTTTGCATTGAAAGAGCATTTTGTAATCTTTTGTGCCAATTCTGGAGCTATATATTTACCTATCCAGCTGCAGCTAATCTTCAGGCAGCTACAGCCCCGATATCCAGTTTCTGAAAGGCAGTCATCCAGTTGAGTTAGTTTGAACATATGTCCCCACATTTGTGGGCAAAATGGATCTGCCGGTTGGGTTGTCCCCATTCTTGTGAAGCTTAGGTTGATCCAAGCCTTTCTGTGAGGAACATCTTAGAACAAAAAAAGGAAAGAGAGAGAGAAGATTCAGTGTTTACCCTTCCAGGTGAAGAGCAGAAAGCTTTTTAATTGATAAAATTTCCATTATAAGAACACTCAGTATATATTAGCACTGTTGGATGTTACTTTTATGTGGTAAGATTTTGCTCCTTGACAAACAATCACACCATCTACTTCACCACCCAGTAGGGTAACATTAAAACTGTTTGCAGCTGCAGAAATCTATTTTGAGAATATTGCAGAAGACTCAAAAGGTGGAGACTGGGAATGAAGAGGAGATTGCGAGACAGTGAAAGAAGGTGTCTGAATTAGGAGATACTAGAATTGAGCCACTGCAAAACATTAGTAACAATTAATATTTATACAGCAGAGGTGCATTTCCTTGGACATTCTATTAACTGTAAGTTACCTGTTAGGTGTGAATTCAGATGATGCACTGTGGATCTCATGTGGCCCGAAGAACCCCAATACAACTACATAACAAGTTTTTGGTTGCTCGCTATAGCCGATGATGCCAAAAGCTGAAGCACTGAACAACCTGGACAAGATGCTTTTTGATCTCTCAACACATGTTCACCACAGGTGCTTATCTGTGATATGTTCCCAGAAAAAACCCTCTCATTAACCTAAATGGTAACAGAAAAAGTCTGTTTGGAAGCTTCTGGCACATTGGCTGTTTTCCTCAGTTGTGAACATGTGGCTGGTACTACTTTAAAATATCAAAGTTGAAATGTCTGTTGAGCTCTGTTGTTTCTAGGTCCTCCTCCTAGCCAATGAGGGCATCACAAACAAGACATTTTCTGTGGAATTCAAGCACACCTGGAGAAAAGCAACTTGCCAAGAGGCTGCTGAATAGAGGAGCTGCTGAACAAACAAACACTCTCAAGAAATATCTGCCATCAAGACATGGCTCCCCAGTGGCACATCCTTGGTACAGCTATTTATATCTTGTTTCTGCAAGGCCAGATGTAGGAAAGGCAAATCAGTTTGACTTGAAGCTCTGCTTTAGTCTAAGATAACACTTTCCTTACCTTAATGTCAAAGAAGTTAGTAATCACATGTTAGGATGTTTTCAGTCCATTATTCTTAGTATATTTAACAGAAGCATGAGGCTATTCTCTGTAAGCAGAGAACAAACCATAATTCAGAGAGGTTAAGACTGAAGTGTCCAATGGCTCCTGGGTTTTTAGTGCCTGATGAAAGACACTTACAGCTCAGCCTGCAGTGGTTTGGACAGCTGGTACTGTGTGGCACATCCAGGGAAGCACAGCCAGCCTTCCTAACCCCAGCGTATCATTCTAGTGCTATCAGTCATATTGTCTCAAAAAATTAGGTGTTATTTTTACTTCTGCTGGCAATCCTGACTTCTGCCTCACCAACTAATTATTCACTCTGGTTTCCATTGCAAATTCATAGTGATATCAACTTCTTTCCTCTTATTAACACAGAAAAATTAAGGTAAAGCACTGAATACCTGAAATCCTTAATACGTTATTAAAGTCAGCAGGGACACCATGGAAGTTTTCAGATTACTTAGCCTATTTTGTAAACCAAAAGCTAATGTATGACCCAAACAATTACAGTCTGTGAACTTTCACAGACAGCCTGAGGGCTGCTGTAGAAGGTAGGACAGAACAACCATTTGGAAAGAGCAGCAGGCAGTCAAGTGCTGTCTGTCAGGATAAAGCTTCTCTTAGCTCATTAGCATCAAGAGGGAATCAGATAACTGGAATGCACTTTCACATGTATTCAGCTTTTGAAAACACAGTTGAGCTACTTGAGTTTCCCCAAGGCATGGCATCACACTGCTAAAATAAATCTTTTCTTAATTCTTAGCAAGGGAGGAAGGAAAGAGGAGGACGAAAGTTTTCCCTATTAAATATCAGCTCACCTGAAATGAGAACAGTCCTAAGGACCATGAATGAGGTTTTCATTTAACTGCTTAGCATTTTCAAAATACAGAAAAAAAATGGAAAAAAAAAATAAAATAAATCTGAAGCAGCAGTGACTAGGGAAGGGCAAAGCAAGCAAACTGAGACCCCAACATAGAAAAGGGTGGAAAAAATCACATCAGACTTCAGTAAACATTTCTGATGCAGTATTTCAGCTTATTTAAATCAAAGCCTTTGAAAGGCTTTCTGGCAAATGTGCGATGACATTTTCCTCATAGTGAAACAAAAGTTACTTTAAAAAGTAAAAATAAAAATCAGCCTTTACTGTGACATGAAGCGAGGCCTGAATGAACAATTTTAACAATAAAGTGGTTCCTTCCAAAGAAAATTAGATGCCCTTTTTATCCTCTGTGTGCTGTTTAACTGAGGGTTACGAAAAACAGGAAGTTGAAAGCCAGATGATCTTGTCTGGTTTCAGCACAAATCTGTGGGACAAACCAATGGGTTTCTGAACCTATCCTAGAATGGTGGGGAGGGGAAAAAAAGCTCGACAGCAGCTGCCCCAGATAACTAACAAGGGTGAGACAGATATTAACACAGACAAAATCAGTGTCATAAGAAAGCACTTGCTAACTCATTTTAGGAATCTGGTGCTGATAGACAGTGCAGGTTTTGACATAACACCAAACCAGATGAGGGATGATGTATCTGTGTCTGGAGATGCAGTTGGTCATCCAGAAAACCCACTGAATCAGTCTACAACCCCAAACCAAAAATCCCATTTCATTAGAAATACTTCTACTGAATTAACTAAGTTTCTGAAAGGTAACAGGTGTTTTTATTTTTATAAATGTATGTGTTTGTGTGTGTGCACACACACACACAGATACATACAAACAGCAGATGGCTTCATCTCACTGCCTCTTGTCTCTAATAGGATATTTTGATAACCAATGAGCACATCTTCCTGAGAAGATGATATCAGTGACATAATGTGATTTATACAGTCATGATTGGACCATAGAATATTCACTAACATTTATTTTCCACTAATTTCCCACACAACTGGCACGATAGTTACAGAAAATAACTAAATAATTACCATACACTCCTTTGACATTAATGAGCTAAAATACTATTTGCTTACTCACATAGTCTTTAGCATGGAAACACCCAGATCCTTTACAAAACTAAAAAGATTGTTTCTCCTGTAGCTCTTACAAACCAGAACTATTATGAATTCTTCAAATTCACACTACAAGGATTTTTACCATCCTCTGACAGGTATTTCTGGACAAAAAAGTCCTCTTTTTTAAGTCCAGAAAAGTTAAGGCAGTGCAGCATTATTGCATACAAATGCCTACTTACAGCACACAGATCTGTAAATTTACATTATAACTTTATAATTTACATTATAACTTTATAATATAATCATTACAAAAAGGGAGCCATGGGACTCATCCTGATATCAGCTACAGTGGCTTGTACCTGTAATGAACCAAAATAGTGTTTCTCCTGATTTACACAGGATTAACACAGGCTGAGTATGGCTCATTTTATTGGTATCATTTCCAC
Organism: Nestor notabilis; assembly: GCF_000696875.1. NCBI lineage: Eukaryota > Metazoa > Chordata > Aves > Psittaciformes > Psittacidae > Nestor > Nestor notabilis. Next base: position 58,757 of record NW_009915096.1, on the reverse strand, counting down.
ATGGTGACATTAGTATAGAGGAAAAGTTTAAGCAAATGTCATGCATAATAAATTGCATTTTTATTTCTTCCATTAAGAGAGATGCTATAAGGAAGAGTACATTTTTATATACTGTGCTAGCCTAGGTGAAATTAATAATTTAACTGAATAGTATATTAATTGTATAAAATAACAGTAAAATACAGACAAGAATTTCAAAGGGATCTAGTAACATAGAGACAGCTTTCTCTTACAGCCCCTGCATTCCACAAGACAGGCTGAGTTCCCAGCTCTGCTGCCTGTAGTTGTGTGATCTTGACCAAGTCACCCCTGTTTCTGGTTCCCGTTCCATCTTGACCATCAAGATGGTCAAAATGGGTCCTTGTCATTGTGGTTCCTGGTCCTGTTGATACTCACTGTCATTCATCAGGTAGTTGAAGCTTACCCTGGATTAGCACAGTGCAAGAACAATAACAAATAGTGAATAGGAATGTGAGGATGCTCATGTTCACATCTTGGAAAACTAGATGTCCGTAAGGAGTCTGATCATCTAAAAATCTATATTGTTTCTTTGTATTGTGAAGAGGTGCAGGAAAGATTTACTCAAGCCAAATGAGAGAGTGGGATATTAGGAACCAAGAGTTTCTTTTTCAAAATCCTAATTTTTGAATGTTATAACCTAATACCCTTAATTTGCACACTTGGAAATAAATTATCTTTCACAACAGCCTGAGGTAATACCTGCTTTCTGTCAAGGAAATGCTAGCTATATCTGGCTTTTATGGTTTCCTTTTCTTTGAGTATGGTCACAGACATCCTCAGACCAACCCCATTGATTTATCTCCCTTACTGATTGCCTTCCCTCCAAAAAGCAGCACATACAGATCTGCCTCAATGTCTTTGTATTAAACACGGGTTAAAATAGAATCCTTTTATGCCTTCAACTGGATTTAGAAAACTTAAGGACTTCTTAAATTGGACAGGTTTGCTTGATTGCTAAAGGTTGTTTTGCAATGTCGCCTACATTAAATGCACTTAGAGAACACATCTGAGAGTAACACTGCAGCTGTGTATGATGGCAACATACAGTGTTTGATCATACACCATATCAACAGCAATTCAAGCCTAAACTCATTTAACAGTAGGCATTGACTGCCCTTGTTAGAAAATACCATTACTGGCCAACTTCTAGCATCTTCTTCAGTTGTCTCAGAGCGGGGTATAACTATGGTAGATGACTGAAGCCTGGAGTGGTGAGTACTGGAGGAGCTGGTTTAATTTTCAATCTTTGGATACTTTTGATGAAGTACTAATAAAAATGCTGTTACACAAGCTTCAGTTGCAATTCTACCGTGGAAATTTGCCTACTGACAGTTTTTAGAATTTCTTTACAGCCCGGATCAACCTCAAGATGAAAGGCCTAAAAAACGTTTGCAATTACTTGGTTATCGACCCAATCTGATGTAGATAATTAACAGTGGGGAGTAGCTAACACTGAATTCTTTTGCACAATTGAAAGAAAGAAAGAAGTAGCAAATTTATTATTTAAACTGAAGGCAACAAAGCAATGCAGATTTAAAGCTTAGAAGGACTTCTGTAAGCAATTATGGTTTTGGTCAAGAGGGGTCTAGAACACATATTGTCGAAAAAAATCCCTAGGAAGAGTAGAACTGAGCAATTTTCACATGGTTTAGTTTTTGTGGGTTTTTGTGGGTTTCTATACAGTGAACAAGATAATTAAAGATAAAGATACAAAGTTATTTTTATTCCTGCACCTGGCTCTCTTGAAGTAGCAAGAATAAATTTCTCTTGGACTGCATTTCTGTTTCAGTTACTTTTGCTCTGCAGTGAGCATCACAATTGTTCTCTTGCTTGCCTGTGTTGTAATATTCCTCACAAAATTTAAAACAAATATTTTTTCTTTCTTTAGGAATAGAAAAAATATTACAAATAAATCTTTGAAATACTTATATACCATTATTTGTCATTTCATGTATTGGTATAAAAAAATGTATTGTGTTATTATTTACATAGTTTTAATTAAATGTTTTTTTCAGCTTTCTTCTCTTCATAGAATTTGTGCAAAAAAAAAGAAAGATATAGACATTTCAGTTTCAGGACAAGACAGTTGAATTATATACCTTAAATTTTGAGGACTACAGATAAGAATTACAAAGTTTCCACATTGGTAAGTAGATTTAGCTGATGGTATTATGACTCTATATTTATAAAATAGGATTTAAACTAACTACTATACATTAAAACAACTAGGGCTTTCTTTTTGACTACTGTGGGATGGCTCATTTTAGTCAACATATGTAGTTATCACTCCCTCCTGAACCAAAATGCTCAGGAAGATGCAGTTTGCCCAAAGCTGAACAATGCCTACACCAGTTATCCTGCGGTAGGCCACTCTGGGGACAGATCCCCATCAAGGAGCCTGGATCTGGTTGAGAAATGACATCAGCATTTCCAAAAACATCCCAGATCTGTGGAGTGGTACTGTGGGATGTGGTGAGGGTTAGTCCTCTGCAAGGCACCTCACTCATATTCTTTTTAAGGTTGCTAAAACAGAGTGAAAATCCAGGGTAGGTGGATTTAGTATCCAAGTTGCCTTTTTTTTCCACAATAAGCAAAATGTAAAGAAGCATTTACAGTAGGGTTTTTTTTGTTCATAGTTCAAGTGAACCTGCTTACATTCCCTGACATGCACTTTAAATCAGGTTTTTGAAAACAGTTACAATAAATTCCTAAACCACAAGTGCTCCTAAAGCTGTTTACACACACAGTCTATTCTGCTGTTCCTGGTTCTTTAAATCATTCAGGTCATATTTCCCAAACCCTAACAGAAATACTTGCTAGTCCTAAAATGTGTCAAATGGATATATGTCATTTAAACTTTGGAATATACTAATCCAGTATTGTGGCAATGTATAATTTATTTCTAACAGGCTCAAAGTGACTCTTTAAAAGATTTAGAGACATCAGAATTAAAAAGTCAACAGTGTAGTAAGAGACTTAAAGTGACTGTGGTTTGCATAAACCCTGTGTCACAGAACCACAGATTGGATTCAGAAGAGGAAAAGGACCCTGTACTATAACATCTTGAGATGCGCATAGTTTCTTAGCTTTCTTAACCTCTCCAGTGCAGAAAAGGACTCCCTTTTCCCAATCTGAGTACTGCTCTTCAGTTTCTTTAAATGAGGACCTGTAAATTGAGGCTGAACTCAATATATGGTTCAAACTCAATTAAAGCTCCACCGACATTAATTACAGATCTGGGATGTCCCATGGATTCATCACTACACTGGTGATTCGTAAACTTTGTGGCTAATGATCCAAAATGTGCAATCACTCAAAATGGGAGGGCTCAACCTTGAGGAGTTCCTGAGAGTCTCCGACTGCCGACCCTCAGGTCCGTGGGGGACTGACTCCAAATGGCTGCCCAAGGGCTCCTTTCATACCCACAACGGGCTCAGGACCCAGATTCCTGCCCCTGAACCTGCTGACCACCACCATGTGGTGGGACAAGAGCTGTGCACTGGGAAGTTCTTGTTTGTGGGTGGAAGCTTCGTGGGCTTTGATCACGTCCTTGTCAGGGCTTTGGTCCTGGCATGTGTTAGCTGCCACAAGGTCTTTGAAGACTGTTCTTCAACCCTTACTTTCACTGAGTTAGGCTTATTCTTTGAAGTAGGTCACGGTGGGACAAACTTAATATAATAACTGTTGTAGAAATATGCTCAGTAACACAATAAAATGCAACAGGTGCTTCCCTCTCAGTTTGGGGCAACTGGCTTGAGTTGCCTACAAAGTGGAGAGAATGAACTAAGACATTAACTACTCAGATGATGCACTGAGCCTTTATTTCTTCTCCTCAATTTCTGCCAGGGGACAAAATCCACTAGACTAAAGGCAGTGCTTAGTTTTCAGCATGTAGGTAAGTAGTCTCAAAGGGGAAAACAGAACTATTCCCTCAGAAGTGTAGCATTTCTTAAATACTTTGCCAAATGTAGGGGGCTATGGAGGTAGAGATGAAGAGCACAACAGCAGTGACTGGGTATGCTAAAGTTATTTGCCGTTACTCCTGCAGTGAGAGGTGGAAGGGAGACACAACAGGCCCAGTCAGGTGTCAGAGCAGAGCAGCACTTTGTCACAATCCCTATAGCATCCTTGTACTTTCCAGAATAGAAAGTAATTTTATCTTGATGGCAAGATAGGGGATTGCTCACATAACACACAGGATCATAAGAAAGTAATATAGGCATTATTTGCTGTCAATTAGCAAGACAGGTATTGCACTGGCAATGTTTTCCCCATTGTTGTGATTTAACCCCAGCCAGCAACTAAAGTATTATGCAGCCACCCACTTTCAACTGCCTTCCACCTGGTGGGATGGGGAGGAGAATCAGAAAAAAAAAGTGAAACTCCCATGTTGATATAAAAGCAGTTTAATAATTGAAATAAAGTAGAATATGATAGTAATAATCGTAATGGAAAAGAGAAAGAATGAAGTATAAAACCCAAGAAAAACAAGTTATGCACAATACAGTTGCTCACTAGCTGCTGAGTGATGCCCAGCTAGTCCCCAAGCAGTGATTGGCATCCCTTGGCCAACTTCTTTCAGTTTATATACTGGTGGTATGGAATACCCCTTTGGCTAGTTTAGGTCAGCTGTTCCTGTTTTAGAATGCTGGAAAGATGCAGTGTTATCCAGGGGCAGCATCCCAGCCCAGAGGTACAAGATTCCAGAAATATAAATTGGTATCAGCATCTTCCAACTCACTAGGTCTTTGTAGATAATTTGTGTATGACATCCAAGAACAGCAATAACCACCACACCTTCAATTTTAATCCATCCTACCATGCTGTTGTTGACATAACTTTGTAGCAAAGCAGAATTTAGATCCATGTGTAAATATTATAGTGGATAAGTTTTCGGATTCACTGTGACTTTCAAGAGTGGAGGGTGCTGGAGATCTGAAAAGGAGGTAAGACATCATTCTAGACATAGTTCAGTACCACTGCTATAGCTAGTCATTACAAAGGCACAACAGAACATGGCACTAGGTTATGCATGATAGAGGTTCTGGCTTCAACAGAGAGGATTCCTTCCAGCTGTAAGAACTGAAAACTCCAAAGTTAGCCTTCCAGCTTTTATTTGACTACTTCTCTATATTTGGAAAATCCACATCTCTACTCTTCAAGTCCAATAAATTTCAGCTTGATACTTATTTTAGTTTTATTACATCCTTCAAAAGATGGGTAAAGTGATCAGAAGCCCAAGTTGGAAAAAGGACATGGATACAATGAGTCTTGCTGTTCTGCAGAGGGGAAAACTTGCCTTACTCCAGGGAAAACAAACAAACCAAATAAAACCCACAACCTCCCACACATCTACTTCACCTTCTGAGCTGTAAAAGTGACAAAACAGTATCAATGTAGGGTTTATGGTAGTCTGCAAGGCTGGAAGAGGTGATGTGGTGGCAAGCCTGTCCTTCCTCGTCTCAAAACTTCCCTTAGCCCTGAGACCATCCAACTGCCTGTACCATTCTAAACTGTTGCCAGTCTGAAGCCACTCTTCCAGCCCTGTCAGCTGCTCTTGATCCTTAACTTATATGAAGGTTATGAGTAGATCTTGAGACTATCACAACTATATCACACCTGCATAAGTTGTGAACGTTTTTCTTCTCTGTATACTTCAGGATTTTTGCCTTAATTTTCTCCTGAAACCTGAGGGGAGGTTGAGGTGGGGATAAAATCAGTGGAATAATAAATACAATGGAAGTTTAAACCACCTGAAATTTGGTACATACCAAGGTCTTGACAAAAGCGTCACACAATAGTACAACTCAGGTTATAGAAATAGACGTCACATGCACATGCCTTGAACACCATCCAAAACATCAGTTCTCTTGCAGATTCAAAGACATTTGGGAACAATCCTGTAAATGTTGACAGAGGATTGTATCCCAAATGTATCTACCTACTCACAGAGGGCAGTTTGTAATTCAGCTGAGAACTGGTATGTGAGTAGTTATGGGATTGGACTAAGTTTTCAGTTACCCGCTATGGGTACCCCTTTGAATCCTGAGAGCTATTAAGCTGTAGTCTCCAAACACCTCTAGTTCGGCAGAGCCTTTTGGGTGTTATTTTGGATTTGGGTCCTTGCCTGCTCTGGTGACATGGGTATTCCTCTCTACAGGTAAGAAGAGAGAGTATTGCTAGAGGGAGAGTTTTCCTGTGTATAGCAAGAAGTCCTCAATTTACTCCTCAGGAGTCATTATGTCTATGTGTGCTTGCAGAGCAGATTGAGACACAGAAGGGGAAAATGGCCTTTTCTTTGTAGTTAGGTTTTGGCCATTTGGTACAATTTCTTTCCTGTTATGGGTTTTAGTTCTCTGGGAGAATTCTTATACTAGCTGATAGGGCTGTGCTAAGGCTGCTGAGGAGAGGAGGGACTGGGCAAGCTTCCTGGAAGAGTACGCTTTAACAGAGCTAGGGAATGCCCATGCAACACCTGACATGTTTTTTCAGTCCTGTCTTGTTCGCTGCCATAAAACTGTTTCACAAATAAGTAAGTGGGAACTGATATGATAGAGAGACGTTGAACTGATGTTATAGACACTTGTGAAATATTGGCATCCACTGCATAGAGGCATATGGGGAAATAATTCCAGGGAGTGCTGCCAAAATTATTCTGAAGTGTTCTATTCACCTTGTAGAGGGGGAGTGCTCCAGAGTTTGTTTTTCCCTCTTGTTGTATGTGAATTTTAAGATGGATATTTTTAATATATCCCTCTTAAGATTCCCTCATCTGGAAAAAGAGGACATAGGAATGGAGGATGGGGGGGTGGGGACCTTTCGTAGTGAAAAGATGGGGACAGAGAGACTGATTTGTCTGTTTTCCAAGTTCTCTTGTCTTTACAGTTTTGTGTACTTGTACCAAATTCAGCCTCAAATAAATCAAAGCAAATCTCATACTCATGAATTTTTATGTAAAGAGCTGGTAAAAAGGTAATCCTATTTTTTTCCAGTGACACGGTAGGGGCTGAAGGCCATGTATTCTCTTCTTCATCCTTGAAATTAAAAGATCATTAGGTAACTGAAGAAAGGTTTGGTTTTATAGTGGGTTTTTTTCCCTCCTCAGTTCAGAAAGAGGTAATAGCATTCTGGGATGGCATTTTCTGACAGTGCAAGCAGGATTATGCTATATATTTATTGGTAATACATAGAGAAATGACTGCATTATTAATCCATCCAATCCAAACAATCATGCCTGTGGGAACGAGGTGGGAACCTTTCCAGTTGTAGGAATCAGAATCCACGAGAAATTTTAACATACTCTTGCAACATAAACAGTGAAAGCCAAGGGTTAGGATTGAGTAACTTGATGGCAGGGGTTAATTGTCTACTTTTACATTTTATTTGTTATATGTTACCAAAAATTATCAATGCTGTGCATGTACCTTTGGCTTCTGAGCCCTATCTGACAGGAAAAAGGATTTTGTACCAAGAGAACTGCCAGACGGCCGGTGAAAGGATAAGGTACAGGAGAACTTCATAACAGTATAAATTAGTGGCATATAGAGATGACATCCCTGTCATTTTAATGCAATAGGCCTTCATTTTGAGACAAATTCAGGGCAACAGTGAAGGCCTAATTAGGACTCTCAGTTGATATAAGTCAGCATATAAACTTGTCATGTACAAGTCAGTGGAGGCGGAGATACCTTCTTGGGAGACAGCATCAAGATCCACCTGTGTCAGCGCTTCTCCTCCTGAATTCTTGGGAAATCCAGTCAAGAGTGGGAATGTTTGAAGTGGGAGAAGATGAATGGGTATGGTGCTGAGCTCAGCGGACACTTTGCATTTCCAGGGCCGTGTGCTGACCCTGCCTGCTTGCAAGGTGGCTGGTTCAGCTTCCAGAAACGTGGCATCCTGCTCTGCAGTGCCTGCCTGCAACCTGGGAAGCCTGGGAGCTGCTGCCTCATCTGGAGCACCCACTGTCTGGAAATGCTGGCTAGGCAGTGAGCAAGGAATGTGTGCTCCTTACTGCCCCTGGTTCAGAGCTGTTTGCCTCCTTTATCGCTGCACTGTACTGTTAAAGGGCATGAGGTTTGAACGGGGCGTAGCAAAATATGATCACTGCCACATAGCAGGTGTTTCCTGACTGACAACAAAGTCCTTCTGAGTTTGGGAAGAAGCTAAATCTATTCCAACTGATCTTTTGACCTAAATTTTCACTATCATGATTTTTCACATCCATTATTCCCATGAAGTGCATTTACTGCAAGAGTAATTTCAGGACATGGTTTCTACCGAATCATGTATATCCAAGCACAAGAGGAAGGAGTAAGTCTTGAGTCTGCTTTTAAAAATAGTTTAGTGGTTTTCTAAAGGTACCTGGATATTGGTTTTCATAAAGAAAGCTGAAAATATCTGAAGTATTTTGGGTTGGCATTCTAGTCTTAAACATCAGTTTCTCAGAATATTTAATTTGCAGAAAAGCAGTGGGAAGGAAAGAGCTTTCCCCAGACATGTGTCAACTGACAAGAAATAAGTCAATCTGTATGTGAACTATCATGGTTTTCTCTTAAAAATATTTCCTTGTGCTGGAGACAGTAGTTTAGCATGTTAAATTATGTGCTGCAATCTGGAAGGTAAATCCTTTCATAAAGCTGACACTGTAGCTCATAAGCCACCTTAACAGCATTCTTTTCAGCTTCTACACTATTCTTCTGGTACAATGCATATTGCACACTGCCTGAAAGTGTTTTATGTGAATTATGCTTTGGTTGTGCATCCCCATATTACACTATCTTTGAGAGGCTTCTAGTCATGGCATCTCTGGCACTGTGGAAGCTGGGGGCCACTAAAAGCAGTGTAATGAATTATAGGCAGATGAGCCTTTATGTGAAGATCTTGAATTCCCTCTCGTATTTGAGATCACATCGGTAGCATGCATCATGGATAAGATGCTCATTTTCAAGATGTCACTAGAAAGAGATTTCTGAGGATAAACAGAGGATTAATTTTTTATGAGAAAAACACAGGACCAAATAAAAACAGCTGAAGGATTAAATAAGACCACTATTTCGCCAGGAAAATCATTTGTTCTGCAAACCACATGAATACACTTGAAATAGAAGAATAAAACACTTGTGACACTGTCATCTTCTTCTTTTTTTTTTTCCTGTAAGGCTTCACCCCTAAAATACTTACTGTAAATGTAAAAGACAGTGAGTTCTTCTTCCCTTGAACTTGAAATCAGGAATAAGAGGTAAAATCAGATTTTCAGCTTGCAATTCTCACTTAAATATCTTAACTGAAGATTCAAGGAAAGTCAGATATTGCATCTAAGATGAAATACTCTCCAAACAGCCTTTTGGATTTGAAGTTTTTCTAGATATGTAGTAATAAGTGTACAGTTTCAGCATTTTAAAACCTATTGACTTTGGAAGAGAGAGTAATCTTTCTAGCAGTTTCAAAATTACAGGCTGCTGGTTTGACAGTGCACACCTCCTCAACCTATTGAATCACAAAATGATGGAGAAGATGAGATGTAGACTTTATGGATGTTCTTATATCCAAAATATTCCAACAGATAAAAACTACTCAGAAGTTGGGAGGAAAAAAAAAATAAAAATCACTGAATTACATGGGTTATTTCTAGAAAAAAATCTACCATTTACAATAAAATCAATGTCTGAAATGGGCATTCCAAAAGCAGAAGGCTATTATTTCAGACAAATGTGAAGCTTAAAATAATATTTAGAAAGCTGAACATTTTTTCTGTCTACCCATAAAGCTGAGTTGAGCTCAGTTCCACTGAAGGACTAACTGTGGCTTGGAGCTCAAGACAATAATGAAGAAAGAGCTGAAATATTGGGCTTAAAAGGCCAGTAATCACCTGGAAGTCTTTCCAGAGGTGAAAATCAGTGCTTGTTTGTTCCGGTTCTATTGCAATGCATTTATTTGAATTTAAACACTGTAAAATTCAGTTAAATAAACCACAGTTTAGTCACTCAAGTAAATGCTACTACTCTTTGAAGGAAACTTTTTGACGTGATATGATCACTAAACCACACTGGAAACAGAGACCTGAGAATGTGCGAAATAAAAAATACTAAAAATTATTAACAATTCCAAATTTAAAATTTAAGTATTCTTCCTCCTGCAACTGTAGCCAGAAGCCATTAACTGGAAGCCTTTGAAGGCTTAATGATCTCCTGGTCCTTAGAACTGATCCTGTCACATCAGTCAGGATGACTGTAAGACATGTACGGTGGTAAAACTTGTCCTGGGGTTGCCTGTACTGTTAAGTCTTCTGTGAAAAAGCCCTGGAGATTTCAGTCCTTGTCTGGACCTTTCATGAGCTTCCTAAATTTAAGTCTGAACTTTTAAAAGATGCCTTTCCTGACATGTGCATTTGGGAACCCTTCTATAGTTTAAAGTACCTATATTTCTAAAAATGTTGTTTTGAGGCATCAGAAGCTAAGGACTAAAAAAAGGCTAGTCATTTTTGAAAATATAGGCCTAATATTTGAAGTCAAATATTTATTTGTCATAGGGAATATATTTAGGGTATATACACAGAGAAGAATCATGTTTCTGATATACTGTGGATGATACAAACAACCCTCCATTTATTTTTCCAAAGAGTTTTAGAGAACTGTAGTCCTTTTAAAGTGGATTTTTATTTGCTCAGAATGGCTTTGAGCTGCACATCTGTTGACTAAAACTTAGATTTTGTTTTGCTATAAAAAATTTGCTGGTTTATGTCACTCACGATTTGTTATTGGCAATAACAAGAAATTGTTGTTTTTTCCAGAGAAGTGTCTTGTTTCTTGGCTTAGTTCTTTGTAGGGCCCCAACTTCATGTCTACTGCACGTATTCCTTCCATGCTGTGGTTCCTACCAGCTTTTATATCAAGTCTTGAACAGTTAATACATTTAATATAGTCTTGCTTCAAAAGATGATCTGTTTTACAGTTATGTGTCTTTGAAGTATCATTAATCTAATTGCTTTTGTGTCTGGTACAATTTAACACATAATTTTTGAAACACCAGGAAAATTATAACCGAAAAACTAAAATGATGTTGCTTCAGAGCTCTCATTCTTGGTAGATTGTTTAGCAATATCCTAAATGTGTATTTTTCAGTGATTTCTTGTGAAAGAATCTATGACTTGGCTTGTGCACTAATGGTGGATGGTTGGATTATTTCAGTGATCCTCTATAGAAGTATTTACATTTTGCTGGTGATTTGGTGTGACCTGCCAATGCACAACTATGAGGCAGGGAACTCTAACTGAGCCATTAAATGTTCCTACAATCTCCTTTAAGTACCAGAATGTCTTAGCCTGGTTCTTCTAGGGAAGGACGGACAAGGGCAATGCATTTATGAGCTTGCCGATTTCCCTTTATGTTTGTGTGTATCCCTTGTCCTGAGGATAGAGACAGCTGTAAGCGCCATTTTTAACAACTGAGAACAGTAATTTGGAGGGATTTCCTTAAAAAGGTCCAGTCATGAATTTTGCAACAGCAAAACCTGATTTGCTAAACCCGATCAAAACTCTCCCTGCTTTTTAATTTTACTGAAGGCATCTGTGCTTTTTGACAGGTTACATCACTGGTAGAGAAGGAAATTATGATCTTATCGATGTAAGTAAGAGGTTATGCAATGGCATCAGTGGGTCACGATTCTCACACTGTGTGAAAGACATAATTGCATTCTTTGCTGGAATTCTGCAGAATGGAAAATGTATTTGTTGAAATCAAACTAGAAGCTAAATACTGGATACAGGGATAATAGTAAATGTGTTTTCATGTAGATTTTGCTTTTGCATTGCTTTAATAATTGATGTATAACTTATTGGTAGCCAGCTGGCATCATCTGAGAAATAGGTATTTAACTGCCAGCCTGGCAGCAGAAGCAGCAGAGTGGAGAACTTCTGAAGCTGTGGGACACAAGGAAAGCATTTCAAGCTGGCTCCTGGGGATCCCAGGTGAGATCTGCCTGACTCATTTGGGATTTGTTTTCAGGTTTCCTCAGACCTCCCACAGCCTTTTCCAAGTTCTTTGGTCCAACCCAAGAAAGGGTTCAGTTCTGCAGTAGAAAAGCCCTATAATCCCTTACTTGAAACTGGAGGTAAGAGATTTGTGATAATTTCTGTCCTACTAAGAAGAATTATTTCTGGCCTCTGGCATAACACAGGCCTCTTTGTCTCTTCCTGCCATGAGTGCGGTGGTATGCCTTGTAGGAAATACAAATACATCTGTATTAAGACATTTATTGTTATGGAGAAGCCATGACAATTCTTGATAATGATGATAATGACCCACAGTATCTTTAAACAATGGCATATTACTACTGTGACCTTGCACACTTCCATCTGTTCAATCACTGTAATTTTCTTGGCTAACCTTGGGGACCTTGCATTCATCTGGACCACATGTCGATGGGATAAAACTTGCAGGTATCTGAAAGTACCTGGTTTTGAAATCATTGCAGAACTGGACACTGGATCAAACTTGTTTGATCACAAGCTGGGGCAGGATATCTGAGCCTTTTCACACTGAACGGCTTCTGATGGGAATGAAATTGCAAGCCCATAATTACAATTAAAATGAACATGCCAAAAAGATAGTTAAAATTTTCCATATATTCTCACAAGGCTGACCTTAAATAAAATCAGTAATTAAGGGGCTTCTGAAAAGTAGGTGTGGTTAAGGATTTATTATGCATAGCCAGGTTGTTGAACTTGAATGCTCAAATGGGCATATGTGCATGTTCAGCCTGTGTGTGTAGTGGTACATAATTGCTATATACGGAGAGAGGGAAAGGAGAAAGACCTGCTTACTGAGGTAAATGGCAGGCAGGACTGGCATGTGGTAGCAGGATACATACCTGCTGTCTTCATAGGTCCCGTATTACAGTCCTTCTGTGCATGTTACAGTGCACAGGAAGCAGCACCGGGGAAATCGCTCACATAAGCTCAGACCAGGGCTGAAATTTTCTGTGGAAACATTGTCCGTTGTTCTCCATAAGCATGGGAAGATAGAGTAACATGCTGTTCTCCCATTGTGAATCAGGACATGAAAACATGCTTGTGATAATGATTCTCCGGAATTTAGTAAGATGTAAGGTGTGAGCTGTGCCTACCTATCTTCACAACAGCTTTTTAATATTTGCATGTCAAGGCAGGCTGTAAATGAACAACATAATAGAGAAAACATAATCACTCCATACACAGCACTCTTACTTCCCAAGAGATGCACTGCTGCATTTTCAGGTAGCCAGAAGCCAGAGAGGGCAGCTTGATGTCTATAGGAATAAAGGCACGGAAAAGAAAAAGGGCATGGGGTGGGGAGAAAGAAGCATTCTGCAGACCTGTGAAGGTCCTGGTTTCTCAGTGCAAAATCACAGGGAAGGACAGGCAGGTAAACTGAAATGGAAAGAGAAGGGGAGGGGATCTTAAAAGGGAGAACTAACCTCACAGGCTAATTGAGATGCAGGAGGAAAGGATGCATATGAGGAAATACCACTTTCTTGAAAGTCTTTATAATGCATTTGTTATTCTGTCTTTTGATTATGTATTTTGTTATAGCAAATCTAAGTATTAGTTTACCCTCATATTTTTTTCCTAGTTGTGAAGCTGAGTCTTGGCAACTCAACCCTCTCTATCGGAGCAGCGATCCTTAAATCAAGATGTTAAAGTACTTGGCAATTTCTCCCAGAGTCTGAGGAGTGAGAAGAGGGATTTCTGCTCAGTTATGCAAGCTGTCCTGACCACTGTTTATACAAAGGCTGGGAAGGGAAATACACCCTTCGGAGGCCAACGTTAACAAGCATGTAGGTGGCATTAGGGAGCACACATGATGCCCAAGGAAGTTCTTAACAGCATTACCAGGAATATCTATTGTTTCCAAGAGCTGGTACAGCTATAGTAAGTTACTCTTGGGACACTTTGTCCAAAAATTCTCTTTATCTAATTCTTTTGTTCTTGTTAGCAAGTCTATCAGCCTTATCTAGTTTTCCTATAAACACATTGTTTCACTGCTAGGTAACAAAGGGGATTTCTCTTCCCTCAGCCCTCACAGTACAGAATTGTTAGTAGGCTGAAAATAAGCTGAGCTCTTGGGAAGGTAAATAGTAGGTTTGAAATTAATCAACATCCAAAAACAAATCATTTTTTTTCATGTGGGAGCTTAAATTAAGAGCAGTCTGATGGCTTTTGTATGTTGTGAGCCTTTTACAGTCTGTGGTTAGGCTGAGATCCCCAGTAAGGGGATTAAAGGGCTATTAATTGGAGCTTTCATTTACAGAAAGAATCCATACTTTCTGTGTGATGTGTGTGTCTCTGTGCATGCAGGGGAAAACGTTTCTTACACATTGACCTTGTTGGTGGAGTTTTAAATTATATTCATATTTCACCTCTGGGCTTCCATTCCAGAAAATAACTAGGGAAATTAACAAGTGAAATATTGGAGGTTTTATATAGGGATAAACCTTTGCCAGCTGCTGGTAACTAGGTTGTTACCCAAAACAGCAAAATAAATGTGAATTTCCCCATCCTAACTCCCCCCTAAATGGCTTAAGAATGACTTATTTGACATCATTATTTCTGCTATGGAGCATAGCTTTCCTATTGGATGATTTACAGTACTCTGCCCTTTTCCTGGTTACAGAGGTGAGTAATGCTGTATGTTGCCAACAGCAGCAATTTTTTTTCCATCTGAGATTTTTGTAGGTTTTTTATTTTTTTAGGTTACCATTAGTGAAATGGAAAAGTTCTGAACACAGCAACAGCAATGAAAAGGTTAGTTGAGACACTTCTGACTCCAGCGAATTTGCCTTAAGCAGTAAAAAGGCTTGAGTTTCACAGCAGAAAGGGAATGCTTGGGTTGTGACCATAGCAAGTGACCTCTAGGTACTAATCTGCAGTATCTGTTGGTAGGCACAGATTAGAGTTAAAACGGTTAAACAAAATATGACTTCTTGAAATCATGCCATTTCAGTGCAGTTGTTGAGGAAGGCTTCTGCAACTGCCCCCTGCACAAATCCGATGAGAGGAAGCCTAAATGGAAGCACACGGTGCTGACTTCCAGGGCAGGGAGAATCTCACCGGCAAGGTGTTCCCACCTCTGTGGAGGTATTTCTGCTGAGAGCAGCCATCATAGGGTTGTAGTTTAGCTACTGAGAAAGCAGGCCAGTAATTAAGCTCCAAGTCTCTATTGTTGTGTGTGTTCACAGTGATCAGTGTTAAAGTCAGGCTAAATGTTTCAAACTTTTGTAAAATAGGCTTTACCTTCCAGGCCAGAATGGAGCAGTGATGCCTGGTCCTGCTCTAGGAGGATGCATTTTGATTGTTTGGTGGAAGTAAATCTTGGCAATTAAATTCAGAGTGATGAAATGATGATTTGACTGATTCTGAATCAGTCCAATGGCCAAAATCAGAGGCAGTCTTGCACCGCAATTATATGGAAAGTTGTGCATTACAAGCTGTAATATATACTTTTTAGTGTTTTTTAGTGGCTTTTTAGAAGTTTATTCTATGTAACTCAGGTAAGCTAGGACTGCAGTTGTCACCAGGTGCAATGGTGGTGATACACAAGATAACAGTTTTATACTGTTAGTGTGGGTTCCCTCTGCAAGACATTAGCATTCATTGTTAATCATAGCTTATGGATGTGTTCCAGGTTCTGAAGCTCTGGTTACATTTTTAAAATGGCATATTTTTGCATTTGTTTGCACTCGTTGCTTTTTCCTGTCCATGAATATGCAAAGAAATGAGTCTATTGGCAGGAACATTCACAAAACAGCAAATTGTAAACTAACAGTAGAGGATGATGCAATGCTCCAGTAAAGTGACCATGGGAGTTACCATATCTGGGTGTGGAAGAGGAACGATTCCTTGCAAGAATATTAAGAAACAGACAAAAATTCTGGTTTTGAATTTTTTCACAAACTTCCTTTAGGGGAAAAAAAAAAAAATCACTGAATTGTGAAAAAGAAAAAAAGAAGAAAAAAAATAACATGCCTGTCCTCCAGAAAATTCTCACTTTCAACAAATCCATGTTATTATGAATCTAACATCTTAGACTTATCGTTGGTGTGACAAATTTTATGCAGATACAGCAATAATGTGAAAGCAAATGAAAAACAGCAATAATATTACATCTCCAAGACTGGTTTCCAAGGTTGTTCCTTTTGTGTGTGTTTGAGGAAAGCAATAGAAGTCTTAGTGTGCTTTAGGCACAGCTAAGGAGCAAATTTCTTTGCGCTGTCATGACCTGGGTTCATCTTCAGGGGCAGTTTTGCTCCCACTGGGGCATTCTGCAATCTCCTGATATGTATGATGCAAATGTGGGGTTTTGTTAGGATCTTCTTCATGCTGTCTTTTCCTTTACAGAGCACATTTCCATTAAGTGCTTATACCAGGCAGGATTAATTTTGTTTGATTCTTTGACTCTTTTGTCCCTTTTCACTTTTCATCCTTATTGAAGCTGAATGTTATTGCTTAGCATCCCTTTCTTTTTATCATACTCATTTCATATCTGTCCATCATCATTAAATACTGTCAGGTTTAAGCCTTTGAATGATCAAAGCCATTCAACATGTCACTGCTGCATCTGTTTTCCTTTATTACCCATTCATTCAGTGTTCATATAATTCATGCAAGATGCAGCTGTTTTTTCAGTCCTTTCCCTGTGCTTTGTGCACCTCTGTTTTAAATTTTCTAGGCCACCTTTCCATTCATTCCATGATTCCCACACCTCAGATTTTGTTATTAAACTTGAGAATGCGACTTCTTCTGATACCTGTTAAAAAGTGTCATCTGTTTAATCTTGAAAGTGATTGCATTCATTATCTGTAACTATTGGCTTTCTGAAGACAACCACAGCAATCAGAGGAAATGATACTTGAAAATCTAAGTCTCAAAACTGTGAGTGTCCAATCCCTCAAACTGTGAGTGTCCAATCCCTCTCCCACCCCAAGGAATTAGATGTATTTCTTCTTGCCATTCTGGAAATGAGAGCCATCCTATTAATGGTCTCACCTCATAAAGGTCTCCTGTCTCATGCTATCAGCAGCTAACCCGCGTCTTTGTACTTTGAGCATCCTCTCTGTGGGAATCTGCAGAGGGTTTACCTGGGGCTGGACAACCTTAGTGGTGGAGGGAATCAGCAGGTCTGTCTATTGGATGAATTTCAAGTGAGCACCCAAAACAGTGCTTGAGCCCAGGTATGTCAGGGTACAAATTGACTGTTGCCATTGTTTCATGAAAGCTTTAGTGCAATTCTGAAAAGCAAGCTGGGACAGTCACTATTCTGTGGTAGTACAGCCTCCTTGCTAATGCTGCTGAGCAAGCTGAAGAGAGGCAAGCCTATTTTGCCTTTGTGTACCTGCTCTAGAGACTGGCTAATTTACATGACTTAGCCTTTAAAGGTGCAAGATGTGACTTAGTTTTGCTATTTGCTTTTAATACATAACTGTTCTGCTCTGCTTTATTTTATGTTGCTGTCTACCCAGGTATGTATGAATAGGATTTAACTTCTAAACTGCCCTGAGCTAGCTAAGCTTTGATATGCCTCTTGGCTGAAAGTGGTGCGGTAAAACCCAGAGCTCATAACAACCTTTCTATGTTGAAACACTAAAGTTTTCCATCTTTCTAATATATTTTCGCTTGGACCCTTAAACTTGCATAAAATATTAGCTCATGTTGCCAATTTTACCTGTTCTCCTCACACAAAGAATCCTAGTTATTACTTTGTCTGACACTTTGGGCAATGAATTTCATTGTAATTTTTGTTCATACCCTAGCTTTCTTCCCTCATAAATATTGCCTGACACTTTCTGTAATTAACCAGAAGAGCTTAAATATTATCCATGGTTTCTGCCAGAGCTAAGCCTTACTCTTCTTTCTGCCTGGTTAAGATGTTCGATGTGCTCCACACCAGCACAGCCAGTATGACCTGAAAGGGACCAGCCTCTTGGCCAGCCAGTGATTTTTGTCACCCAGTACTAAAGGTGAATTAACTGTCTTAGACTTATCTGGATGTTGTAAACTGCATTCCTATTTTTCAGATTAACTGAGTCAAACAGCTGCATTCTTAATGTTGGTGAGGGACAAGAACCACAGCTATATTTCATGTTTACTGAGTACTATAAAATCCTTGGACCAAGGATTTGAAAGTCAATCCTTGGACCATCGGAGGATGAAGTTAATCAAACAATTTCAGGCTGTCTTAGCAGGACTGCATAATAAAGAGGCTTTGCCATCTTGAATAGGGTCCATGGGGAAGGACAAGGTGATTATTTTGCCCTGGTGAGTTTTGTATTGTTTCAATTCAGGCATACTGTCTTTTCTGCCATTCCACACAGAAAAGGTAAAGTGTGTTGTCTTAATGTAGAGCAGCAGGGAGTCCCAGAAAATCAATCTTTAAAGGCTTTCAAACTTCTCACTACCTTTCAGTTGTGTTGACAGTAGTTCATATGAGGAATGTGATCTGCTTTGTGGGGCTGAGAGGACTTTCTGTATGACTGTTTGCACATCTGTGGAGAAAGGGACTTGATAAAGTGTTAGAAAAAGTGTAAACTAAGGTATTATGAACTTCCTACCCAGCAAAAATAAGGTGAGGTCAGGAAACAATTCCTGTGGCAGTTGTTAGCATGTTAAATCTGAGTGCTGAAGCTCTCAACATCCTGGATGGAAAAATCCAGAGTTACATGAATAGTAATGTTTCTTCTTACCTTTTCTTTCCAGACCTATGTACTTCAGAAATTACACTGGTCTGAAATATAGGATTAATTAAATTTTATATTTGATTTTTCTAAGCTTAAGATGTACTGTCTTCTGAAAGCTAGAAATATAACCTTTGTTCATGCAGAAAAAAATCTTCATCAGTTTGAGGTAGACACTTTAGGAAAGTCCATAGTGGTCACTAAATTAACTATAAAAGCTTGTACAAAACCCTGCTGCAATGTCTAACAGTTCAGAAAAAGCATCCTTGCTCAATATATTTCAGCCATAGCAAAAGCAAACGAAGGAATAGATGCAAGGAAGTTAAAATAGTTGGATGATTAAGAGGAATAAGATGAGGAATAATCTCATACAAAAATATGAGAAAGCCATCATGTAAATTGGGCACGCGACTGATTGATAGCCTCACCCAGAACAACGCTGCTCTACTGCTGTGTCTCAGAAAGGATTTCTTTAAATAAAAGACTCTCAGAGAAGCAAGCATGGTTAGCAGCATGGGAAACCCCCATAGATGAACAAAAAGAAGAGGAAAAGTTTAAAAGCCACAAGAAACAGTGCGTCTGAGACACAATCAATAGAGTAGAGGATGTGTTTCCATTTCTGTTCACTCTCTAGAGGGTGCAGGAGCAAGTAACTGTTACCCAATGAAATTAAAAAGCTACAAATCCAAAGAGGGATTTCTTTTTGACCAATAATTTTGAGACCCTTTGCTACAAACATCTGAAGAGATTTTTATCACATTTACCTGAACGTGAAGAGGAAAACAAAAAAAGGAAAAAATAAAAGAAAAAGAAATCCGTACTATAGTTGGAGAGGAAAAATAATGTCTAGGTTTGTTTTGAAAAACATCCCTTTTCAGGACAACATTTTGGCACACACTTCACTCAACATGATAACATGCAACTTCCAGGAGAGGTGGACTTGTACATGTATTCAAATGTTTTCCTGATTCTTAGGTAGATGATCCAGATGTTACCAGCTACCAGTGCCTCAAGCTAGGTTTTATGTGCCTCAACACAGCACAGTATTTCTGGCTGCAGATTGTAGATACTATGGATGGGTGGACAGGGCTGATGTGATTGTATTTTGCGTTTTTTGAAGTTATCTGTGGCTTATGAGACTTGATAAAGCTCCCAGCTTAGCAGGGTCCTGAGCTACTGGGTGCCAAAAGCTGGATGGTACATCTGGGACTATACACTCTCTTCAGTGCTGTAGAGAGGATGCCTTTGATTTTACCCATCATGGCTGGTCTTATGTTTAACAAGACACAAGAATTTTGCTTTCTGTTTATTACAAGGAAGTAATGTTCATTTAACTTTTATAATTAATGCATAATGCCTAGAATTTAAAATAAATGAGGAGGCTTTGTTATTCAAAAATTGATCTTTTAATGTGGATTTTATAAAATTAATAGTTCTTCATCTGTGGATATATTCATTGTAAATAGCTTAATCATTTTTCTGGTGCCAGAGCGCCTCTTATATGATGACTTCTTACAAGCACATTAGAAAAAGTAGGTGGCATATTTGATAAGGCTCTATGGCTTCCCTAAGGAGGGGTGAGAAGGGAGTGCTGAGGGAGTAGAAGTCTGTTTAGTGCATAATGAGGAAGATTACTTTCTAAAATAAACCCAGGGTAATTATAAAATGAGATGTTCACATATCAATGCAATGACTTTACTAAGATTGCCATACAGCTGGAGATCATAATTACATGAAGCTACCGTAAATCTGGCACTACAGTGAGTTTCAGCGGCTGAAATAATCTTGCAGAGAATTCACATCCTGAGCTCTGAGCAGTGACTGAGCCTGCTGTCTAATGAATGGATGTGGGAAGGGATACATTCAGCAGCAGCAAAGGCATCACTGTTTAGAAAGAGACTGTGTCCTAGTGCACTCAGGCCAAAGACATTTGCAAAGGAGAGGTGGGTTTTTTGCAGTTGTTTTGCTTCACACTTTCTAAATCTTTCTTCCTTTTGCTTCCTCTCCCATCTGTCTGACTCTTCCCTACATTCTGATATAGTTTAAGGGTGACCAATGACATTGCTCCTTTGCACTGCCAACAACCTGTTGACAGAGCCACCCATACAGCCACCTGACTTAGAGATTGTAGCCTGAAAGTAATCTGGCCAAGGCTATTGCATTCTACCTAAATGCTGCCCCTGGCCCCTGATCTGGACAGGGGCCTCACTTACGTCTCTTTTTCTGGGAGCCACTGACTGTTACAGATGCTCAATGCACAAATAAACATAATGACAGACCCTCGCTGACTTCAGCGGGAGATGAATATCCTCATGGGCAAAGACAGCATGAGTGGTCAGCAGTGCTGTGCACAGGAGTCCTGCCCTGGGAAATGAAATTTTTAATCTTTCTCTCCAAAGAAATATCCCACCTCTTTCCACAAAGCAGAAAGGACAAAATGCCTGCAGGGCCTTCTTTTTATTTATTTATTTTTATTTTAGCAATGTTCATTTGTTATTCTGAAGCCTAAAAGCATGTTCAGCATAAAACCAGTACAGCCTAACCCTGCTTTTGTTATTTGTGTATTTATTCAAATCTCTTTAAAAAGAGCTATATTAGATACAGCGGACTATTCAGTTCTGTTTGGCATACAACATTTTTTTTGCACTGCTGTATTATTACAACCTTAACATGGTCCTTAAAGTAGGACTTGGATCTACCGAGGTCTTCATCACAAAAAAAAGAGAAAAGAGAGTGGAAAATCTCTTCATGCTGGGGTTTCGGTTCATGCAGCCTATCTGCCAGAAATACTTAGAGTCTATTTTTGGAAAAGAACACAAATCTTCATGTACGTATACATCATTAGAAAGGCAAAACAGTACGAAACATCAATGTACGTTGGGAAATTCTCTCTTTGAAATGACTGGTAGCCCAAATTGGTTTTAAATAAGAAGATCACCACAAAGATGATCCTCCAGCTCTTAAGTGGGAAATACTGGTATAAACATAATTCCATATTCCATTGCTATGTATCCTCAGATCATCTTCATGGCTATTACCGCCTGCCTCCAGTTCAGCCTCTGAAACGAAAGGTTGAAGCAGAAGGTAGTGAATTATCTGGCAAGCTTCAGTAGCATATTTTTAAGGTAAAAAAAAAGATGCAATCTTGAGATGTTCAGTGAAGGCTGCTTCACCTTTCTGGGTGGTGCTGCTGTTCAGGGTGCAATTCAGATGATGTAGTAAGATGTGCTGTATCCCCTTGGAGGTGGGAGCAATGTGGGACTGGGAAACTGCCTCCTTGCGGTTAGCCTGCCCAGTCCCCATTGCACCCATAAGAAACCAGGCTGTAAAGGTTTTGGCCCTTGCTTCCTTTTCTCCTGACATGCCCAGGATCAGATAGGTGGTTGGTTTGGGCTGTTTCCTTTGCCCTTCCCACATAGGTGCATATGCTGTCCTGGAGCAGAGACCTCACTGTATATGTTCAGTCACACTGCATCTTGTAGCCTGTGTCCCAGAGAGCTTTTGAGACAGCCTGTATGCCCTCTATATAAGCCTTATGGCACAGTTATCACCTCCTCTTGGGACAGGACTTTCCAGGTTTTGATGGATAATTGATAAATCCTGACTTGCTTCTGACCTAAGTTGTAAGGAAATTGGGAGAAATCTATTTCAGTGTATAATTTTATACTAATTAAATGCTTTTATAACTTTCAATACCAACTCTTATACCAGCTGTACAATGCAGGAGTTTCCTCTGCTAATTACATAACAAATTTACCACAGCTGCAGCACGGAGAAATACACAGATAAATGTTGATGAAATTTAGGTCTTACAGAATGTTCTAACCAAAGGAATATTTATATAAAAAATACACAGTTTTATGCTATTTTGTATGGTGAAGTATTTTGATTCGGGATAGACATATAAGGTTAACATTTATAGTTCTATATTACTGTAAGGAAGATCCCTCCACACTTCTCTTCTTGTTTATACTTGATTTCCCTGTATAATTCCAGCTGGAAAAGAAACATGTCAGCACTAAGGAGTGGCCCAACCCCACAAGTTGTAACCTTGACAAAGTCCTGCTTTGTCATTTTGCTTAAAGTGACATGCAGAAGTGGCACAACGCAGCAGAGGTAATTACAGACTGCACAAACATGAGCTGTAACATGTTTCCATGGAACTGCAGGGCAGTCAGTCTCACCTCAGTGCCCAGCAGGATCATGGATCAGATCCTCCTGGAATATATGTTAAAGAACATGGACAATAAGAGGGTGATCTGTGACAGCCAGCATGGTTTCACTAAGGGCAAATCGTGCATGACAAATTTGGTGGCCTTCTATGGTGGGGCCATGGTGGTGGTGGTTTGGGCTGTGTTTCCCTTGCCTGACTCAGGTAGGAAGTGAAAGGTGTGGAAGGTGTCCCTGCTCATGGCAGGGGTTTGGAACTGGATGATCTTTAAGGTCCCTTCCAACCCAAACCATTCTACGATTCTATGATGAAAAAAGACCCTTATGCACATATATATAAAAAAAACTAGCGCTTAAATGTATTACACCATTCCCATGTATTTTTGTGCCTGTGCACAAAAGGAAGGTGGAAGGACTCCTTGATTAGCGAATACTTGTACAGGAACTCTTTTGCATCTCTTTACAGTATTAGAAAGCTGTATTTTTCTGGAAGCCCCCAGACCTTTGGGTTTGTACCAGCTAGTCTTCTCCTTAGTGTGGTGTCACTTTTTCTCCCTGGGTGCACCATCTCCAGAAGGAATCCCTGCTCTTCCAGCTTTGCATGTGCCAGAGACCATCTTCTCCACAGCTTAGTTTGCAGACTTCTTACAGGAGGCTATGAAAGCCAGTGTGCCAGCTCCCCAAAATGTTTTAATGTTTGTTACTTGGGTCCATATTAGCCTTACTTGGAGCATATACAGATTTGCCAAGGCAAGAGAAATTTGTGCACAGCAGAGAACAGGTACGTGTAAATAACTGAACGCCAGTAGCTAAAGGACATTTCCTTTTCAGTTTTTCCTCTTTAACTTAATTCTTCTTGTCTCTGTTCTACTCTTCTGTAAACAACAGACATCCATTTTCTGTGAAGGCTGCTTTCTACCCATGCAAAGTTTTATTTACTAATACCCTTGCTATCCCAAGCTAACTAAGGCAGGGGTTAGCCAAGTCTCTTTAATTAAGGTTTGCATGTCTTCATTTAGCTCAGCTGCTTGGAACAAATCAGTCTTATAGAGCAAGCCATGTGTTGTCTGGGGGGATTGCTCTGCTTGTTAGATGCTGCTGCTGGGCCAGGTGGGGAAGCTACTTTGGTTTTTGTTGCCTTTGTCAGTCCAGGGAGCTGGTATCCAGACAGAGGCTAATAGGGGCTCATCAAAGGTTGGTTTAGTTGCTTTTGTTTACAGTTTTCTCAGTTACAATGGAGGAAAGGAAGCAGGGTTTGGTTTTTTTAGAGTTTTTCCTGATGACTGATTGGCATTGTCTACTCAAGGCTGGACTGAGTAGCTCTGTCTTTTTATTTGTCTTGGTTCTGGATAGGGGTTAAGATTTATGAGGAGTTTTCTTATTTCCTGCTTTGTTTTGGAGTGAAACCTTGGAATACTTATTGTTTATTGCAGAAGCATGGCTTGAAAGTACTTTTTCTATTAACTTGTA
This sequence comes from Nestor notabilis, assembly GCF_000696875.1. NCBI lineage: Eukaryota > Metazoa > Chordata > Aves > Psittaciformes > Psittacidae > Nestor > Nestor notabilis. The sequence goes on along the minus strand of NW_009915096.1, from coordinate 34,391 downwards.
AAGTTATACTTGTTATTAACTTGTAAAGTTGCTTGTAAATGTGGAGTATGCTTACTCAAGCAACAGATGTGGCTGCGGTTGCACTATAGGTACAGGTAAAGCACCCATTAAAGTGACTAGTTTAGTTCCTACTTGCAGAGAGCATCTGCAAAGCTGCAAGCCCTGCTGAGCTACCTTAGGTACCTAATAAACCAGGCTGGTTTGGAGGCAGCTTAGTTAAATACTACCACCACAGCAGGCTGTTCCTGGCACCATTCCATTTGCTAGCTCAGGGACATGCTTTGCCTAAGTTCGGCTTGATGAAGAACGGAGCTTCTCTTCCCTCCTATCTTAGCTATAGATGTAGAAATAAGGACTCCTTCCTTCATCCTAGTATGGAGAGGGAAGGAAGGGCAGAAAGCAGGGAGGCATCTACAAGAGCCGAGGGTTCTTTTGTAGCCATGGTGTAGGCAGCCCCTTTCATGCTCTCAGGGGGAATTATGCTGGAGGATGAGTGAGAAGTAATCTTGCCTTTTAATAAGATATTAATGCATTTGTTCCCACAAGTATGTCTAGATTTACTTCTTGATGTGTTGTACGTATCTATACGCTCAATGAGTTAAAAACAACAACGGCAAATGAAGCTGTATTTCTAAAGGAATTGCAACAATAATGATGCACAGAGTTGTCTAATTAACAGGCTGTGAAGTAACTGCAGTAAGTTAGCAGAGACAATTAATTTACCCTGCATCAAAATACAGATCGGAATGCTGCTGAGTGAATGCATAATTTTCATCTCTGATTGCTCAAAAGAACTTATGGGACTTGCTATTCAGATTACTTTTCCCTGATCCCTGAAAAGCATATGGAGGTCTCTGCTGCTTTCAAATTTTAGTGCACGATGCCTGGAATCTAAAGTATTCTTTTTCAGGGCTTTTGCTTCAAGAGTGTGGAGTGTAATCCCTGAGTGTCAGTGCATCAGCGATGTTAATTCCTCTTATCTAAGGCTAAAACTGTTTAATCTGAAGTTGCATGGGAAGGGGTAGTGGTGGCAATTCTTTATGACATTCTCTCGGAATGGGATTCTTTTAGTGCAAAATGTAGATAAGTCTTGAAAGTCAAATAAAGAGGTTATTAACCTAGGTCAGATTTGTGGCTGCAGGCAAAAATGCTCAGAGCCAATGGTTAGCTTGAACCCTGTCTTGAATGTACTCTCACAACAGTAGCTAAGGCAGTTTAGTGAAGAATTTGCACTACATCAGTATACCACAGACAAGGCCCATGATTAATACATTCTGATGACACTGTAAATATCAAGTGTTGCACAGATATAAAACACCATCTTTCTGCCTTCATAAACTATATCTCTGCTACTAGAAGAGGGTAAGTTGTGATACCTCTGTTAGAGTACCTTGGTGGTATTTACTCATTTCAGAGTAGAGGATTCAGTAATACGTAAGCTTCTCCTGAAAGATTAACAATGCACATTAGGCACTTGATTTGATTGAAGACAAACTTGTTCCTTCTTCTGAATCACCTTATTCTTCATTTACATTTTAATAATGGCAAATGCTGCAGCAGCTTCTCTTCATGTAACTCCCTGTGTTAAGAAGGTATCTTAAAGGTCAAGTCCAACCATCAGAACGACCAAACTTAAATCTGAAATGGGTGTATGAGCCATATAAATATTCACCAAAAGTGAGTGTTGGTTGTCTCTGAGGAAACCAGTCTTCATAGTAATGGTACTGGCACCTTCTTGTATTTGCCTTTGAGCAAGTAATTCAAAGTGCCTACTGTTGTAATAATGGCTGTTAAGAGTAAAGCAAAACCCCATCCTTCAGTGGATTAAATATCTGATGCTGCAGTGAGTGATGAATTAAGTGCTTTTAGTTTAAAGACCTATGCTACTGTCTCCTCTAAAGCAAGCATACCTTTGAAACTGCTACTATAAATTACATTAGGCAGGCTTTGTAGACTTGGATCATTTTCTGAGTGTGAATTTTGTATGTAGTAAAATGCTTTGTAACTGGGGATATCCTCTTTGGGCATGTCCTACTTACTATTTAAATGAGGTGCTTCTGAGAAAGGAAATACAGAAATTCCTCATTTGAATAGCTCTACTATTCAAAATTCAGATCAAATGAGGATCTGAATGCTGGGGTTACCACTTGCTCATTTGTGAGGCTACTACATGAACTATGCCAGCCTAATGTGAAGTCTCATACACAGTTGCATGTAGGTACCAGAGGCAAGAGAAACTATTTGCTTTGAATAAGCACTCATTCATTTTCAGTTCTTTACTGGTTTAAAAAAAAATCCAACACCAAAAAAACTTATGGAGATATCCTTGGGTAAATCAACATTATGGATTGTTTGAAAATATCAAAATATGATAGTTTTAATTGCTTTCCTGTACTTCTGTCTCCTGAAATATGGTTTAGTTGCTTTAAGTAAAAGAAAAAAAAAAAAGAGGAAAGACCTGCCGAGATACTTTCCTCCTCCTTATTGACTTTCACATTGTAATGTGTAATAGTGGTTTAAGAAATCTCCTCCAGATAAGATCATTGCTATTGTTTACTAACACTTCTTTAGGAACTGTAAGTCTGGAATTCCATAATCTTTTATAAAGGCTTTGGATACATCAATGAAAATTACACTTTTGACTTTTTTTTTTTTTTTCCCCTGTGATGATCTATTTTTGAAGTAGGAAGTAATTCAGTAAAAGTCAGGGGGGGAGAGGGGTAACTGGGAGAACGCTTTTGGCTTTCAGTAATGATTAACTCACTGAATATATTTTTAAAGCGGACATCATATAAAGAAGACTCTTTTTTTTTTTTTCCTGATAAGAAGGTTATGGTGAAAAATCAGTATATTGTAATCATTGTTTAATTTAATTGATATTCTGATTCTTAAAGCATAAAATATTTAATCAGGGTTGGCTTAGGTATATTTAATAAGCTTCAGTGCTGGAGGAATGAGTTTAAGTGGAAATGAGAAATTACTTCACTCAGCTGCAAAACTGAACTCTTGAACTTGATGGAAGGTTTGACCTCTTTTGTTTCTGTTAATGTCTCTTTACCCTCTGTGCTTCAAGTGGTTTGGCCAAGAGCAGAAGCAGAGGAAACATGGTGCTTCATGAGAGGATATGTCAAAATTCCACCAGACAGATATTTGTTGGTTTTGCAGGGGTGGAAACTGGGAAGTTCACATGACATTCTGGGTAGATTCTCCTAAATCAAAAACATCATTTTCATAAAATGAGCTGAAATGTTCTAGAGTGAGTTGGCTGGTTGTGACTAACATCTGCAGGCTTTGACTCACTTCTGTGGGGTGAAGAGTGTTGTGGTTTGAAGTGTTGCCACCTCCTGACTGTCTATCACTGTCTGTGTATTACTGGCTTTTGATTACTGTCCCTTCACTGGACATTCTTGCATTCATTATTGAAGGCACTAAAGGGAAAGTGTGACTTTAATTGTAATTTTAGTGAATATGCAAAAGTGAACTGCAGGGCCTGGGGAGCTGTGCATCCCCCATCTGCATGCACAGGAGATAGGGCAGTGACCTGCAGCAGAGGTAGGGCATTACTGCGACTCCATCAGCTTGGTGCTGAGAGTTTGTTGGAGCCCTTGGCTCATTGGCCTGGAGACACCAGGAATGAAATGAATTTAAGCTTTTGTGAGTTTAAAAACAAGTTTTGAAACTTTTTCTTAATTTAAAAAAAATAAATAGTCAGTATTTTGACCCACAAACACCTTATTTCCCCTGGGCCAAGATGAGAACTAAGTATCATGCCAGGGTACCAGGAATTAAATTCTCCTCCTGTGGCATTTCCTTTAACTTTTTATTTGCAAAATACCCCATCTTATATGGGACTTTGAGATTCCCCAGGCCAGTTATCAATATTCTGTCTTCCTATGTTTGTCTGGAAAAACAGGTAGACTTGGGATAAAAGGGTGGAAAGAGAAGCTGTGCCTGGGAAGCAAAGGGCATGCAGTAGCCTGGCCAAGGAAAGCCTGCTTGTGACTGTTGAATGAACCCTGGGAAATGCATTCAGCTTCTGCTACGTCATTGTTGCAGGTGAAGAAAGAGATTGAGAGAAATAAAAATAACAGTATCTTATTGAATATTTCAGATGGAGCAGCTCGTGCACAAAGCTTCCTGAAAGTCTCTTTTCACATAAACAGCTGAAGCCAAAAATAGATCCTGGCTTTAATAATCTGAAAGAGATAAAAATTGGACAGTTACTTTTGGGTTTTAAAATTTTTGACGAATCCCCAGGAGGGAGAAGATTAGTATCGCGTCAGAGTTTGTCAAGTATTTTTCAAGACGTTTAATGTTTGAGAGGAAGGGAAAGGCAAAACAAAATCCCTCAGTGAGAGCTTCCATCATTTCCTTTGTTTGCATTCTGACGACCTCTGATTATTTAACTTATAAAGATTTTTCAAGTGGTTGGCTGAAAGTACTTGACTAAGCCCTTATGTGCCGTAAGTGCGTAAACAGTTCAGGAATAAATATGGAGCAGAGCTTTTAGGAGGTGTGAGATTCTGCTCCTGAATCTTTTTGTCAATTTGTCTTGGCCAAGCTGAGATTTGTCTTGTGAAGTGCACAAGCAGATTTTCCTTCCTTGTGCTGATGAACCTGGAAACTGAATGACAGGTGGTTTGAGGGATCACTGGGGTGTTTTACTTTGGAGCATAACCGAGCTGCTTCAACAGGTCAGAAAATTCCAGAAAGCAATCTGGGCAGTTAATGCTAGTGGCAACTTATCTGTCACTTCCAGAAGCTCATTCTGTGTCTTTCATTCAAGCATTCATTCAGAGGCTCTGTCTAAATCGGGACACCTGATGAGTTGCTATTTTCCTTTTAAGTGTAACTTCCTCTTCTGACGTTGGTATCTGCAATGCTGAGATGTCTGCTACTTCTGTTAGCACTGACTCCATTTCTAATGCTCCTAAAGATCCAAATCAGGGAACACAATGACTCTTCTTTTTTTAGAAGATGCTGAAGATTTAATGCTCAATATTATTGGGAGCATTTCTTCTGTGGCTTTGTAGTGTTTGGTCTTTGCTTTTCACTAGCTCCATTGTTGTAGTGAGTGATCCTGGGTCACAAATTACTCTCAATGCATCTTTAAATTGCAGCGTGTCAGCGTATAGACAGGTACTTCCACTACAGGTCTTGAATGTATCATCATCTGCTTTTTCTTTTTTTTTTTCTCATTATGCCTGAACAAATGTTATTGGCCTAAAGGGGTCAGCACTAAAAAAACATTTCACATGGTGAATTACTACAACTCACCTAGTAATTTCTAGGAAGAAAATGAAAAAGAACAAAAGAAATGATACCGCTATCTTTGGCCATTAAAGCGGAGAATAAAATTCACAGGCTCGGGAGGGGAGCAGTGAGGAGGAGATGAAACAGGCATTGCATCATGAACCAAAAATGCCTCAAAACGAAATGCTTTTAAATGTATCTGTCAGTAGTTCTATGCTAGGATGCAGGAGTTCTGAGGGTAAAGTTTAATGGAAAATGTCTATCAGGAGGATGATGAAAACTGCTATTGACCTTGTATCTAGTTGTATTTGTTGTCATCGGGGTGGGGTGTTTTTTTGTTTTGCTTTCTTAATCCAGAAGGTAAAAAACAACCCCAAACAAAGAAATCCCACATAATAGTGATGAATGTCAATATAAGACAGCATGGAATTCTGAGTCTGAAACTTCTGCAGTGGTATGCTCCCAGCCCCTGTCTTGGGAAGTCAGCAGAGCTGTAGTGCCTCACTTGCAGATTCTGGGTGTTCCTCAGACCGTCTAAAGACATGTCATGCATGACAAAACTTCTTACATACTTCACAGAATACCTTATTTTGTTGTCATCTTCAGTTGCTAGAATAGGCACAACAAAAAATAGCTACTTAACAGCTACAGTTCAACAGCTATTAGGACTCATCTCTTTCCCATTGCTTCAATTGTACAGTTAGGAAGGAGAAAACCAAAATAAATCTTTTGAGTTGAATGGATACTGCATGTATTGTATGTCAAACTGTAGGTAAAGCAGAGAAGTTTTGAACAACCAATGGCCTGAATGACTGTTAGCACAACTCTTCCTTGTAGTTACGGTTAAAGAATAGATCAACAGAAATAAGAAGAGTCCAATTTCTTTGTTTTATTTTTGTGGGCAGGGCTAATAAAAATAATGGGTGTAAGAAAACAGCAGAAGCTATACAGGAATTAGTCATATAAAGCAAATGTTTAAATCCATGAAAGAATCACTACTCACTCAGCTCTAAAAGAAGGTTACAAATCCTGGAGAAATGCAGGGGAAAAGATGGAGAGAAAAATCACTGTGCTCTTTTTAGGCAGCAGTTTCTGAAAAGAATTCGCTACAGCTGTAGTTCAGCAAAGCACTTGTTTATATGTCCTTTTCATCTTCCGTAATAAACCCACCCCTTACGTATACGCCTATGGGCTCTTGCATGTTTAACAGCTCTGCTAAAAGCCTGTATTATCTTAGAATCATAGAATGGTTTGGGTTGGAAGGACCTTAAGATCATCTAGTTCCAACCCCCCTGCCATGAGCAGGGACACCACACACTAAACTATGTCACCCAAGCCTCTGTCCAACCTGGCCTTGAACACCTCAAAGTGATGTTTAGAGATTGACATGTTATGTTTATCTGGATAAGAAAACATGAAGCAGTATTTATCAGACTTTTGTAAAATACAGAGATTTTTCTAGAAGCACTCTTAAGACATCTTTGTACACACTAATCTCTGAAGGTCTATTCTTTTTAAAATGGTGAAATGCTGTCATCTTCCCGACCCCTCCCCCTGCATCATTCATAGTGTTTGGAGTAAACACTTATCCCATCACTTGACACAGCTGTAGTATGCTAACTGTGGGAAGAATTGCAGAACAGGATTTGTGCTACTTCATGAAGAAAGAGGAAGGAACAGCACTGTCTCTCCTTGCTCACCAGTAGCTAAGCAAATGTGGTTCTGAGGCAACAATATTTGCATACTTTAGTTGTTTGTTTGGTTTTTTTCTGGATTGGGAGCTTGGAGATTAACAAAGCTGATTTTAAATTCTCGTCAACACCTCGAGTCCTTGCTGCTTTACTCAAAACAACCTGTGCAAAGAGGTTATTGAGTGATGAGGCTGAATCTGAAGTGTGTGAGGGAAATGCCCCCTGCTACCTCCATACATCAATCTGCCTGCAGGCAGATATGTGGATCCATTCTGGTAAAATGCTACTGTGCAGTGATACCAAACAGGGCACTTCTCCCCTGAAGTGCCACAGTAGCTTTCCCTCTCTATGTTTACAGATAAAACATTCAAGTTAAAACTAAACCTTAAAAACTAATTTTAGACATTCTTTAGGATCATGATCTGCTTAAATATTATGTGTGGATCAGAATTCTTTTAGATCTAACAGCTGTCCTGGATAATACTGGCCATACAGTGTTGTTTATGCCTGTGCTTCTTGCCAGGAGCAGATGGAGTCTCCTCCTAGCAGCTTTGCTGCTTCTTTATGTGGGAGGCCCAGAGGGTAGCTGTTGGTAACTACTCATCTGCTCAGTATCCTGTTCAGTCCTCCCAACTCTCCATGAGCACAGGTGAAAGGCAGGTTCTGTTGGAGTCTTGCCACAAACATCAGTTTAGTAAGGACCCTTTCTGTGATACAAGTCTCTTCAGCCCACTGTTGTTGGAGGTACAGAGGGGGCTTACAGCTTGCAGGGAGCTGGGTGGTGGATTGAGTGGGGGCTAGGTGGCCAAGGCTTGGTCCAGAGACATCTTGGAGTAAGGTGGTGCACAGCACCTTCTCTAAAACAAGCTTGGGTTTTGCCACACTGGGTACACATGCATAAAGCCAGAGGAAAGCTGCTGTGCCATCCTGCTCTGTGCTCTGGGTTACCTGCATAAGCACTTCCTCATTCTCCTGGGTAGTAGGTTTCTGGATGGCAGGGAGCATGGGGCTGCCATGGCAACACTGCCAGGAGAAGCAGAGCTATCTATTTTAGTGATTTGGGTTGAATGAAACAAGCGGAGCATCTTCCTGGGAGATTGCTGTAGTTGTCCCCTGGGGAAGATTTTGCTGTGGGAGGCTGTTTTCTCATTTAAAGGATGTTGTATTCAATTCTGTACCTGGATGAACAGGTAGTTTCTCTCTTTTCCAGAGTGTTAACCAGCAAGACAAGACTAACTCATTGTTGGCATAGGTGTTTGAAGACACAGCTGGGTATAGCACAAAATCCATGTAGTAGTCAAATACCATTATTTTACCAAAACCATAAATACTTCCTTGAGCTGATAACCAGTTTGGAAGTAACTTTTGTGTGGGACGCTTCTTCAACTGACAGTGAGGTAAGACAAAAAAGGACAGTGACCTGTTGGAGCGAGTCTAGAGAAGAGCCACAAAGATGCTCTAAGGGCTGGAGTACCTCTACTATGGAGACTGGCTGAGAAAGTTGGGCTTGTTCAGCCTGTAGAAGGGAAGGCTCTGGAGAGACCTTAGAGCAGCCTCCCAGAATCTAAAGGGGCTGAGAAGAAAGCTGGACAGGGACATTTTAGAAGGACACGTAGTGGTAAGACAAGGAGTAATGGCCTTGGAGGCTAGACTTTTATTAGATATTGGGAAGAAATTCTTCCCTGTGAGGGTGGTGAGACCCTGGCACAGGGTGCCCAGAGAAGTTGTAGCTGCCCCATCCCTGGCAGCGTTCAAGGCTAGGTTGGATGCGGCTTTGAAGGGTTGGAACTAGATGAGCTTTAAGGTTCTTTCCAACCCAAACCATTCTATGATTCTATGGCTTTATTTTTATTCCCCAACAGCTTAAAACAAATCTCTTTAAGACAGAAAGATAAAATTTATCAGGAAACATAAATTCTGTGTTGGTTTCTCTAATCCCCTGAAAATCAAAACCTCACCTCAAACCAGCAGGATAATACGTTCCCACTGCAAAGCTCTTGGTGGTATTGTTTTTTTAAAATGATATTCAGCATCTGTGAAGGGAAGCTGCTCCCTGGAATCCAGCAGTGGCTAGTTATGTGAGGAATCATATCCTACTCTGTTCATGATTATTTATAGATTAAAATGCAGTGCACTGAATTGCAATTTACCTCTTGGTGGGCTTGAATGCCATATCATTCTTCTATAGTCTTAAAATATATCAATAAATCTGAAACACAATGCTCTGAGTATATCTGCCTATTTTCACCTTCCATTTATAAATATTAAAGCACTTTGTTTTGGTAATGGTAGACTATATTTGTTGTTATATCGCAAAACCTTTGTAGCTAAAAGTAAGCAGGACATTTAGACTGAATTTTAACTAAATTTGGCTTTTTATCCTAGTTGGAAAACTTAAAGCAACAGCTTGAAAACATACAGGGTAAGCTATCCCTTTGTGTCTCAAAGGTTTTCCATATTGGAAAATAAATCGGAATTTTCCCTTGGAAGCCATCCAAGGGGACTCCTCGAGGCTGAGCCTTCCTATTCTGAGTGACTGCACATTTTGGATCATTGGCCATAAAGTTTATGAATCACAAGTGTAGTGACAAATCCATGGGACGTCACGAATCTGTAGTTAATGTTGGTGGAGCTTTAATTGAGTTTGAACCACGAAGTGCATTTAGCCTCAGTTTACCGGTTCCATTACATTTAAATTGGTGCAGTCAGCAGATTGTCCATAGAGGAATTGTTACAGAGGCAGGGATGAGTCCATTCTTCCCCATGTGCACAGCGGGCGAAGAAGTGTTTGGACACGGGAGCAGTCTTCTAGATGGTCAAACAGTGCTGTGGATGTGACAGAGGTGGTGAAAAGAGCTTGTGCTTGAAACAAGCACAGGATGACTTTGAAAGGAGTAATGTGGGGAGGCAGCTGGGCTGTTCAAAAGAAGAATTAACAAGACAGTGAACGCACTTATTGGAACAAAGAATTGGAATTATGCTGGCACAAGCAAAAAAACCCCAAAGCCAGTACTGTCTAGTTTGGGAGTGGATGGTGGGCAAAAACCCGGGGGATATGGGGATACCTGGGGAGATGCTGATGAGAGTGGTACTGAAGAGGGGGAGGACTTGGAGGAAGGGAACGTGCAGTTCATAAACATCTACAGGCCACGGGTCCCGCAGGCTCCTGTCGGGATCGGAGCTCCGGGAACTGCACGTGGAGCTTTTGCACAAACCAGGCGACTCGGAAACGAAGCGCCTGTGGAGAGTCTCCAACGTGGGAGATCCGGCGCTGTTCAGTGATGAAGCAGCGAGCGGGTTTGGGGTCCAGGAGTGATTTTTGAGCAGCAGACCTGTGGGTAATCGCTCGGTCACCTCCCGAGTGGCTCCTTGGGCCAGGGGTAGAGCCCAGGAGCGAGGAGCCTCCGTCCCTCCTTAAGTGAAGGGTCTGTCCGAACCACCGGGGCAGTGCAAACGGCTGCGGGCATC
>NW_009915096.1:14617-23962 GCF_000696875.1 Nestor notabilis | reverse complement strand
GGGGCCCCCCGGCCGCCCTGTTGGGTCCCAGACACTTCGGACCCCTCCTCGGAGGATCACCAGGCGCGCTGAAAACGTTCATTCAGCCTCTCGTGCAGGGAATCGCGGCGTCCATCGAGCACAAGCGGCCCCTTTCCCACTCCTCGGGCGCGTTCGGACTCGGGCGGAGACGTGACACAACATTCCCAGACACTTCGGACCCCTCCTCGGAGGATCACCAGGCGCGCTGAAAACGTTCATTCAGCCTCTCGTGCAGGGAATCGCGGCGTCCATCGAGCACAAGCGGCCCCTTTCCCACTCCTCGGGCGCGTTCGGACTCGGGCGGAGACGTGACACAACATTGTCACTCCCGGGCGGGAGATGGGCGGGGCCGATCCGGAGGTGGCGCGGGCGGGCGCAGCCACCATCCGCCGGGGTCTGGAACCGTCCCGGTGCGGACCGTGACGGGCTCAGGGCTCAGAAACAAAGACCACTGTCGAAAAGCATCGCTGCGACGGGTAGCCCGAGCGCGGGTACCCAACTCTGCCTGCCTGCCTGGGGAGAGGAGGATGGCAGCTGTGGGAGAGGCTCTAAGTCCTCACAAGGAAAATGCGCTAGGTTTTGGCATCCTAGCAAGGCAGGCAGTGGAACGTATCCAATGGCAGGGTGCGGAGTTTTGGATGCAGAGAGTCAGAAGTCGCTCATGTGAGGCTTTTGCAGACTGCCCCTGCACTACCACAGCCTAGAACAACCCCTGTCTCGCCATCTGCTGCCACACGGGTCATCCCTGAAGCGATTAAAGATCTAAAGAAGAGATACAAATTGTAGACATCCCGTCAGGCCAGTATGTAAGTCTGGTGGCCAGTGGCATTTAACAGTTGGTTACAGGACACAGAGTAGTAATTCTCAACCACTGACTGCTGTTGTGCCAAACATAACCTCTGTAGTGACAGCGATTTGAGCTGCCTCCTGTCCTGGGTGGCCATTCCAGATGTTGAAGGTATGTTTTTTGCAGTCCCCTAAGGGAAGATGAGAAACAGTTTGATTTCACTTGGGAGGGGATGCAGAACATCTTTCACTGACCCCTGCAAGGGTATAAACACTCCCCCCTTATTGCCCATTGTGCTTTAGCCAAGCTCTTTGGTACTGTGGAGGTGCCAGCGGGTATCTGTATATATCAATATATAGATGATATCCTAATTAATTGTTGGAGACACTAAAGAATGAGTTGGGCAATGGCCTGAGCCATTCATAACCTACTGAATAAAAATAGCTTCAATGTTCCACTCTCCAAATAACAAGGTTCCAGAGAAGAAGTTAAATTCTTTGGGGCTTGTTGGGGAGCAGGAGCTGTTGCAGTACCTGTTGATACCCTATCAAGCATCGAGAAGGGACAATAAAACAGAAACACAACAGTTGCTAGGCACATTAGGTTATTGGACAAAACATAGACCAGGGTTTCTGGTAATCATTCACCCATCATACACTTTGCTTTGGAAATACAAGGTATGGGACTGGATTCTACTCTGAAGCCCTTAGCACTCTGAATATGAACTCGAAGCCTATGAGAGACTGGGTTCACTGTGCCCACAGGATCCATTAAGAGTGGAGTAGGGATTTGCCACCCATGGTTGATATTGTGGTGTGTTCAAGCGACCACTAGGACTGGCAATGTGCCCATGACTCTGGCAAAACCCAGAAGCCGACATACCTGGGAAGCCCTAGACAGGAGCAGGAAGACTCATCATATTGGTGCCCAGTGGATAATCCCTGACTTCTAACCCTAAAGCCCAAAGGTCCAAGCCCTAGTTTTGTTTCCTTACAGAGCTGGACATGGAGATGTGGATCACCCTAATGCTTCTACTGGTGATAGGAGCAGTAGTCTGCATGAACCACCAGGAGCTGGTCATGAGATATGTCAAACGCCAGTTTGGTGTGGGACACAAGATGTAATTTCACCTTTCTACACCCTTCCCGACAGAGACAGATGGTGGGAGTTGGGCATTTTGAAGGAGGGTTTATATCCTGTGTCCTGTGACAGACCCCTTCATGTTGTATTTTTATCTCTGTCCTAAGGTTGGCTAGCCATTTCTATAAAGCTGTGATTTCTGCCCTTGATAAATGAGGTCCCTTAAAATTCTCAAACAGCTTAGTAACATCCGTGACAGAAACTCCTATTTATGGTTCTAATCAAAACCCTTCAGGATCCCTGAAGACCAAATACATAAGCCACTATCTCTACATCTTTCCTAGCAAGTCTCTTTATTCATAGCTGGGGTCTCCAGGGCATCCTGTAGACATATTCTTTATGAAGTTATTTTCACTTTGTTGTATTTTGTTAGAGCTTGTAAAAAAGAATAAAAATAAAAGTTGCTTTAGCTCACCTCTCACATAAAGATACTGACTCCTTAATTCCCACAGTGCTCTGCTAGACTTTTAAATATTCCATTATTTATTTACTACTGACTACATGACATTTCTTAATTAAATGATCTCGTCTTACGGTTTTAATCATACTGGTTTTCCTGTTGAAGATGACAGTACAAATGTGTGTGAGAGGGAGTGGAATAATGAGCCAGTTGAATAACAATAATGTCAGATTTCTCCACATTATCATAGCAAAGATAAGGGATTAGATAGCCTTATTTGGTACTGTTAAAAATTAATTCATGTATTGACCTTGCCCACAGATGCTGGTTTTCTCAGGGACATACAGATAGTTTTCAGTGATTATTTCAAAGGTATCTTTCCAATAGCAACAGCAAAATATAACTAGTATCAACAAAGTCCAAAAATCCACACTGTTGTGGCTAGCAAATTCTTGTTCTCCAAGCAGTCAGATGGTATAATCAGAACCTACATGACACATTTGTCTGTTTTTGATGTTTTATCACATTGGTCTGTTCTTTCATCTAGAAAATAGTACTTGTCCTTCTAGGCAAATGTATCCATTCATTAGTCTGTCAGAATAACTGTAAATATTAGATTGTTTTGAGCAGGCAATACCTAATTTGTCAAATGAAAATATATTTTCTCTTGCTTTTTAACACATGAACTGTGATGGCTGCAACTGTGTTCTGGGATGCATTAATCCAGACAAGTTACGGCTATATAGGTGGTGGGTGCCTTGAAAGCATGTCACACAAATTGCACATCTGGAGACAATTGAAACCACAGTGAAAATCGTGCTATCTTCAAAAACATATGGACAGAAAAATAATTATTGACTTCATAAGGCAGTTGAGGTCCATCTTTTTAATGACTTCTTTCAGTCACCTGCGTATATGAACTCAGTCAACACACAAAGGTACCCTAAATCATATTTCATTTCTTATGTTTTGTGGAAGTTCGTTCTTTCTTCCTTTTGCTGAAACCTCTCAGACTATCTGGTTACAAAATGTCTTAAAATAGCCTCTGGCAGCCAAGTGAAAGTAGCAAAGTGATTTTGTTTCTTTTGCCTCCTTTTCAAAGTGGAACCATTCTTAAATCTATCATGTAATGTAATAGCAACACGTTGTACAGACCCTGAAATAGAAGAGGTGTAAAACGATGCTGGCGACAAGTGTTAGTAAGAGTGCCTGTCCTTTGTCAGAAAGCTTTGGAAGAAGAAACAGGCTTTGCAAGGAACAATGTTCACACCACAGCTACATGTTCATTTGTGTTCACACACGCGCTTTTCAAAACACCAAAGTGTGCACTGACAGCTTGCAAAGGATCAGCTTCCAAAATTTCCTTTGAGTCATTTCTTAGCCTCCAGCAGTGGCTGGAAAAGGTGTTTGTGATCAAACTGAAATGTAGCACTGTGATACTATAAATAGTAGCAAGTTGTACTTGCTGGAGAACATGCTTCTCCAATACTACATTGAATTCTTCCTGAAGAGAAGTAAAATCCATGTACTGAAAACATTTATTTTCTATCTTTCTTGGTGTTAACGCTGTTAATTGCTTACTGCAATCATTTCTGCCTCAGATAAGTCCTGGTAGTGTCCTGGGAGAAAAGGCAATTTTCATACTACATCAGGGTTGGGGGTTTCTTCGGTTGGTTGGTTTTGGTTCAGTGTTTTGGTTGGTTTGGGTTTTTTTAATATTAATTCTGCTTTGGTCTGTAGTGAGCTATGCACATGGATACAATCCTTGTTGACTTCACTGGAAACAGCACCTTGGGTAAAAATTACCCAACATATTCCACCCTTCAGAGAGAAAATACCCAACCTGTCTTGTAGGTCCTCTTCTCGTTTGTAGGTTTCCAGTACCACACCTCGATCTGGGTAACAGTTTTTCAGCTCATCCTTGCTCCAGCCCTTCAAGCTCTACTGCTGTAACATGAAAATAGGAATAAGTAACCTTCTGATGATATCTGTGTGGCATTTGAGGCAATTCGATGCCTGGATACACTGGAATTGTTTGGACAATAGCCACCACCAGCTTGTCTTCTTGCAGAAGAGTTAAGGAGCAATCGTAGCATTCTATATCCCACTGGCATTTGAAGTTTTCATTCCTAAACAGGGAATTTGGCTGCCTAATCACAGGTGTCTGGCACTAGAAACACCCGCTTGGGATTTGAGAGGCAGCATGTGGTGCCATTCCTCTGTGTGTCTAAGATGGCAATAAGCACCTCAGTCCTTCCAATAATGTCTGGAGTTTTTTGTCTCTGATATGACCTTTAATCCCAGACCTGAGATTTTCAGGGTCTGAATGAGAAATATGTGTATTAATGCTTTTTCAATTCATAGTTCAATTTTCCTTTCTTTACATAGGTTGGACAATGCATTATCTTCTAGAGTATCAAGGCTTTGCAGTAGCATATATCTGATTATTCCACGCTACTTTCTTATTATAAGGCTCAAAAATGGAAGAATTAAGAATTCTGAAAGTCATTGTATTTTCTTATAAGAAAATGCATTACATTATGATGGCCTTATTATTGGAGAAATAGGCTTTTATAAGGCTACTTTAGAGTAGAGAATTGGATTATTCACAAAATACCTGCATACTTCTGTTGTGAAGACTAGCCTTGGGAGGATGGATATGTATGTTTTCTTCCCTGCCAGAGCCTGTGCCAATGATTTTAGCAACATGAAGTTGCACCTCTGGAGGAAAAGATTTGAATTACTAGTGACCATTCCTCAGAGTTATTTCTAATTTTGTATTGTCAAAATCGCTTTTGTTCCTATTTACATGTACCAGGCCATATGTGTACAGGCAAAATGAGACAATTCCATGTATGACCACCAGATAAATTACCATTTGCAAGTGCAAGTGTTGTGTGCGCTAACAGAGTGAATGGTTGGGGATCTGCTTGGTATCTGACCTTTAAAAAGCAGCTTCCTCAGAAGGGAAACGGCTGATACCAGAAGCCAGAAATGTCTAATTGTGGGTGTTATTCACACCATTTTCCGTTACAGGAAAGGGAATAAAACTGTGACTGTAGTAACAGTTTAAAACTGAAGTCTTTGGAACAGAAAAGGACTTGCCTGCTACTACTATCACTCTGGCCTTGTTGCAGTCCTTCCTAAATATGTGATCTCAAGCCTTCCCCTCCCTCCCCCAAAGAAGGAGTCAGTATACCATGACACAGAAAGAAACATACATTTTAACAGAAAGATAGCAGTTGAATCTGTGAGTGATGATTAAATCAGCCAGTTGAGTAAAAGACAGGAAAAAAACACACTGGGTAGATGAGACTTTTGGACAAAGTTAAGGAATAAAAAAAGAATTTGAGTTGAAGAAATCCTAAATAAACAACACAAAGAATTATGAATTTAACAAAAATGGCAATGTGGTAGAGTAGGAGTTTGATGTCTTAGTTGTTCTAATAAGCAGTAATGCTGCAGTAAATAAAGACAAGCTGCAGCATTTTTTTTGGATTGGATACTTGATATTCCTGTGCTGGGAGTTCTATACAGTGTTGAATGTTCATTTTTCTCAGTGATAAATGCATTTAAGTAAAATACATAGGTTTTTATTATTTTGTTGTTGCTATTCTAACACTACAGATTGATCATAATATGTCAGTGCCTATAGCTATTTGGAAGGGTGACTACTAACATGTTAAATATAAATCTAAATTACTAGAGATACATGATTTATGTGTATATGATTTTTTAGTAAATAGTAAAGAGGTAGGCTGTATGTAAGAGAAACATAATTCTTCTATTAAGTTTCATAAATACCCTGCTCATTCCTTTTGGAATTCACACAGAGCATGTGCATATGTAACAGCATAGCAGCAGTGCATATAGTGGTGTGATTATGGGACATATAATTCTGTTTACTACCTATAATATCTTTAATTGTTGATTATTTTTATCTCTGTTCCAAAGAGTCAAATTGCTACAAGTTAGCTCAAGACAGCAGATCTTTAATGAGTATGACTGTGATTCCTCTATTTAGAAGATTTTTTTTCTTTCTTTCCCTGTGGTTTTCCTTTCTGTCAACACCACTAAAAATAAATGTTAATTTGCTCTGTATGAAAGCTATCTACTGGCAGCAGAGCCCTTAACAAAATAAAAATGCAAAGAATGAGCTTGTATTAAAGGCCCCAGATTCAATATGTTTGGATTTTTCCATTTGGTCTTTGTCGTGTCCCTTAATTTCCCTGCTGAAATTCCTCACCTGCTTAAACTCCTCATCTGTGAAACTGATTAATAATATTAATGTCTTTATCTTACCTATTTAGAGAATGTACTATTCAGAATATGGGCTACCTCTTTATGGGAGTACACGGTACCTAGAACAGTGGTGGTTAGACCTTGTTAGGGAGGAAAAACTTTATTGCAAGAAGCATGCAATAAGAAGGACCTAGTCCAAAATCCTCCTGTGCCTTAAATTTGTTAGTAACAGGAGGATCTCAAACACATACTAGAAAGCCTGCTGAGCTAGTTAACAGTGCCCTATCATTTGAAGTGCTTATTGGATTCATTAAGCACCAAAAGCTCTGGGTGAAAAACAATGGTTTGTTCTAATCTCCTCATTCCTGTTGCCACTTTTTGCTTTTTATTCACATTGGCATTACTGCTTTAATTAAATGTTCAGTTCCTCCTTGTGATTTCTGTGTACACAGTTTCAACAGCGTGAAGCAATGTTCCTTTGTGGTGAAAGATATGTCTAGAATGTTAGTATATCCTCCAGTGTTCTAAACATTGCTTCCTGGGCATGTCCTCCTAAATATTCTGCTTTAAATCTTATTGTCTGACTTTTTTCACTGAGTAAAAGTGTGTTGCCTGGTACATGCCAGACAAGCCCACAGCGCAGATTTGCTTATCATGTTTCACAGGGTACTGATGACTCCTGTGCTTCTCTTGTGAGATTTTTACCTTTTGATGGTAGCAGCAGTAGTAAGCTGATCTACATGACAACATTATCTGTCAACTCAGAAAGAAAACTAATGTTGAGCTCCCATGATTCCTCAGAAAAAAAGACTTGTGAAGCAAGTGCAAAACCTGAAGTACTCAAAAGGTAGTGCAACTAAATGTTAAAAATATTATTTTTAGGTACTTTAAGCAGTGCTATATGTCTAGGGGCTGATCGTAACACCTTTTACATATCAACTTAATCAGCTGATGTAAAAAACTAACTTAGTGTGATCAATATTCAGCAGCATGAATATTATTTGAATACAAAGCTTCTGAAGACAGATGGGCCAAACTAGTTGTTAAATTCCACTGACTTCAACACAACTCAAATTGTCCATTTACTCCTGCATTTTGAAGAGAGCTGCACCTCATAGTCTGACTAAATGAGAAAGACAGGATACTCTAGATGTTGGTGGGAGGTTTCAGCTCAAATGATCTTTATTCCTTTGGGGTTTTTTTCCTCGATGTTTAACATAGTTTCTTAGTGTTTGGCATTCTTCTATTCTGCTACATGTAATGACATGGGAGCTGAAAACAATTGCATCTGGCTTCCTGGTCATCTTGCACTGTGGAAAAAAACCTTGGAAATAAAGTGCATACAGACTGGCAGACAAGATTTCCCAGTAATTATTTGCTCAGGTTTCTTATCATGTATTATTGAAGTCAAGTTACTGGGAAGTACGTGTTCTTATCAAAACAGAAAACAAAAGCATCTGGAATTGTTTGTTTGGATTCTTGGTTATTTTATTTTTTTCTGGAATAGTGACAAAAAGGTGGGAAGACCTTATCACAGAGGCCTGTGGAGTGGTGCCAGCAGTATTCTCCTTAAGGTGCAGTGAAAATGAATATTTTGTTTCTCTTCATACATACTTAAATACATCTTTATTTAAGATTTACAATTATTTCTTCTAGTGTTTTCTCTTTATTTTTTTTCTGCAGTTTATTTTAATCTCTGTATTGTTGCCTATATTAGTTGCCTTGGAAGATTTATTTTTACACTTTTTGATGCAAGTCATCTCCCTTTCCACATTTTCAAAAACATTTCTTTAACCACAAGGTTAATACTATTTTTTAATCCTACTTTTGTTGGTTTTTTTTTTTTTTATGTGGATAAAGACTGTGTATTGATTTGGTAACATCTAAGAAGTCCAAGTTCTATTCTCTAGTACTGGGGCAAAAATTCTCATGTATGTTGACGTCATCTACCTGGACTTGTGTAAAGTGTTTGACACTGTCCCGCATGGTGTAATTGTCTCTAAATTGGAGACACATCAGATTGATGGATGGGCCACTTGGTGGATAAAGGCTTGTCTGGATGGCCGCACACAAAGAGTTGTGGTCAATGGGTCAATGTCCAGTTGGAGACCAGGAACAAGTGGTGTCCCTCAGGGATCAGTGCTGGGACATGTTGTGTTCAACATCTTTGTCAGCAACATGGACAGTGGGATTGATGCACTCTCAGCAAGTTTGCTGATGACACCAAGCTGTGTGGTGCAGTTGACACACTGGAGAGAAGGGATGCCATCCAGAGAGGCCTTGCATGCTTGTGAGGTGGGCCAATGCCAATCTCATTAAGTTCAACCAAGCCAAGTGCAAGGTTCCTGCACCTGGGTCAGCTGCAGGTTGGGCAGAGAAGGGACTTAGAGCAGTCCTGCAAAGAAGGACTTGGGGGGTGTTGGTTGATGAGAAGCTTGACATGAGCCGGCTTCAGTGTGTGCTCACAGCCCAGAAACCAACTGTATCCACGGCTGTACCAAAAGAAGTGTGACCAGCAGGTCAAAGGAGGTGATCCTGCCCCTCTACTCTGCTCTTGTGAGACCTCACCTGGAGTATTGTGTCCAGTTCTGGTGTCCTCAACATAAAAAGGTCACGGAGCTGCTGGAGCAAGTCCAGAGGAGGACCACGAGGATGATAAAAGGGCTGGAGCACTTCCTGTATGAAGACAGGCTGAGAAAGTTGGGGCTGTTCAGCCTTGAGAAGAGAAGACTGTGTGGAGACATCCTAGCAACAC
>NW_009915096.1:0-14484 GCF_000696875.1 Nestor notabilis | reverse complement strand
AACTTAAACAGGGGAACTTTAGGTTAGATATCAGGAAGAAGTTCTTTACAGTGAGGGTGGTGAGGCACTGGAATGTGTTGCCCAAGGAAGCTGTGAATGCTCCAGCCCTGGTGGTGTTCAAGGCCAGACTGGACAGAATCTTGGGTGACATGGTCTAGTGCGAGGTGTCCCTGCTCATGGCAGGGGGGGTGGAACTAGGGGATCTTAAGGTCCTTTCCAACCCAAACTATTCTGTGATTCTGTGTGGTATTAAGAAACCAAGTATTAACCTAGAAAATTTAGTCAGACAATAGATGATGTGGTAGATACCAGAAATGAGAAAGAAAAAAAAACCCATAAGACATTTTTTTCCTGTATCCTAGGACATCTTATCTTTTTCAAATTTCAAAGCTGTTGGCAGGAGCCACTGTGACTGCATACATCCTTTGACTCATGGCTCTTCTGAAAACTTCTGAAGAACTTGAATGTCAGGAGTTTGTCAGACCTTGTGGCAATACTTTGCTCCTCAGTAAGTGAAGAATGGTTTTGCTGTTGAAAATAAGTGAAGAATGGAAGTACTGTTTTAAATTCCCTGAGACAAATCTCTGCTCCTGAGCACTGCACTGAACATGAGAAATGTAGAGGCTGTATCTCACTCTTAGACCTTGTTTTTGTACTTTCCTGTGCTTGTTTTATGGCTCAGGTTAATTAATAAGGCTTTCTTGAGCCCTTCAGTTTTTCCACGTCCTCTCAGATGCCTTTTATCTTCAGAAAAAGCACTTAGGGCTGGGTTTTGCTTCCTGTTCATGGCAGGAGTAAAGAGGACTATGCACAGAGAACCTCCGTGTAAAATGATAGCAGGACTGCCAAGTCCACCAGTAAACCATGTCACTAAGGGCCTCATCTACAGGATTTTTGAATGCTTCCAGGGATGGTGATTCCACCACTGCCCTGGGCTGCCTGTTCCAATGCCTGCCCACCCTCTAAGTGAAGAAATTTTCCCTAATATCCAATTTAAACCTCCCCTGGTGCAGCTTGAGGCTGTTACCTCTTGCCCTATCATTTGTTACTTGGGAGAAGAGACCAGCCACCTCCTCTCTCCATTCTCCTTTCAGGTAGTTACAGAGAGCAATAAGGTCTCCCCTGAGCCTTCTCTTCTCCAGACTGAATCCCCTTGTTCCCTCAGCCATTCCCCATCACGCTTGTGCTTCAGGCACTTCACCAGCTCCATTGCCCTTCTCTGGCCCCTCTCCAGCATCTTAATGTCTCTCTTGTAGTGAGAGGCACAGGATTCGAGGTGCAGCCTCAGCAGTGCGCAGTAGAGGGGGATGATCACTGCCCTGGCCCTGCTGATATTACTGATCGCTATTGCTGATACAGGCCAGGATGCTGTGGGACTTCTTGGCTGCCTGGGCACAAGCTGACTCATGTTCAGCTCCATCAGTCAGCACCCCCAGGTCCTTTTCTGCTGAGCAGCTTTCCAGCCACTCTGCCCCAAGCCTGTAGCATTGCTTGGGGTTGTCGTAGCTCAGGTGCAGGACCTTGGACCAAGTTGTCGCAGTCCAAGTGCTGGCATTTTGCCCTGTTGAACCTGAACCCATTGGCCACAACCCATTGATCAAGCCTGTCCAGATCCCTCTGCAGAGCCTTCCTACCCTCCAGCAGATCAACACTCCCACCCAACTTGGGATTTGATGTCATCTCCAAATGTACTGAAGGTGCATTGATCCCCTCATCCAGATCATCAGTGTAGTTGTTAAACAACACTGGCCCTGATACCAAGCCCTGAGGGACACCACTAGTGACTGGTTGCCAACTAGACGTGGCACCAAATATGTCAAGATACATGACTGATTGGGATCTGGGACGAGAATGATGGATCCCTTTCCTCCCATCCATCCCAGGTCACTGAAGATGGCTTAAAAAAATCTCCAAACTTCCTGGCCCTCGAAGAACAGCTCTGACCAGAAATCCTGCAATATTTGTTTGTGGTTGTGGGACTGGCATTAACTGCATGGGAAAAAGGTGGACAGGACATGGGGGTGGGTCATTTATTACTCTTTGGGTCTCTCTATAACAAACACTGATGCACAGAAGTGATTCCTGGATTTCTACCCTGTGTACATAGCTGTATGGTATGGAGAGAAAGAGACTATGTGTTTTCTTGTTTAGGTGCTTAGAAATACAAAGGTTATATCAGGAATATGAATATTACCCTGCAAGTTTGAGGAAGCATAGTTTTTCAGACCTACTGGTGAGAAATGATCAACATCCATCATATGTCAGGCCTCATTGCCTGACCAGAAGCACACACGCAGAAGAAGATGTGCATGTCCTTTCACAGCTATGCAATGTTTGCCATTAATTCATTAAAGAGGAAAGGTCAAATCATGTTTTCTTAGAATAGTTACAGGGTTCCCAGTGGAGTCATGAAAGAGGTGCATGTAGCTGTAGAAGGATTTCTTTCACTGTGAACTGAAATCCTATCCAAACCCATGGCCTCTGATCATTTCTCTCACCTAATTAGGGGCTCATTAGCTCTCTGTATGAGGCATATTAGAACTTTTCACATTACTCCTTGCTAAATGGCAATTTTCAGAGTGGCTGTGAATGGGCCATTTCAATAGATGTTACGAGCTTTAGAGAAAACTTGGATTGCTGAAATAAAAAATGAGTTCTGAAAGGAAATTGAAGAGTAGGGAAAAAGGGAGGCGCAAAGGAAAAGCTGTCTCTTCATCATGAGATTTTTTTAAAATCAGATTTTCAACATACTTCTGAGTAGCCTAGAACCAGTACAGGGTCAAATCCTTTAGCCAGGTTCTGTCAAATCAGTGATGCATTAGCGAGTCAGATTTTCACACTGTCTGTGAAGTACAATCATGCAGCTGCACTGCAGGAACCAAAACAAAATCAAAATCGTACAACCTAGAAAAAAAACCTCACATCTGATTTCTCTCATTCCCATCCCTGCTCAGCTAATCCCTTTTGATAGGCAATGACACAGTTTGATGCTATGCACATGTAGTGTCATCTTCTTTATAAGGAAAATCTGTCTCATGGCAAATTTCTGCCACTGGGATAACCTAAGGACCCTCTTTAATTTCAAATCTTGCCAAAAAGAAACAGGTGTCTGAGTGGATAAGAAAGGTGACTCAATATGTGTATGAGTTACAGGGGACTAGTTCGGCACTGGATAACTTTCAAGTGTAGATAAGAAGGAAGTGTAGGAAGATTCAGGCTTTAAGATGCAACCAGGTCCAGCAACCACATTCCTATCTAGAATATATATGTAGATTCTCTATCTGGATATCTCTATCTAGATATTCTATCTCTTCAGGATATATCTATATCCTACAGAGACAAAAGAAGAGGTGGTAATATTTTAAAAAGTAGATAAAGTGACTGCTTGGATGCTTAGCAGATACTCAGCTGGGATGAAACCCATGGCAGCTTCTGTGGTTCTCTTGTTGCTTTCTGTGTCTCCCACCTTGGATGTCAAACATAACCAACATTGATCAACTCCGGTCTTTTGAGAAGGGAACATCCTGCTAAATGATTGTGTGAATCTTCTATCTAACTCTGTTGACACTGCAGTTTCTTCTCTGCCCTGCTATGTTGGTTGTATGTTTTATAAGGTATTTTCTGTGTATTTCAGAGTGGGATAGCAGAGATCCTTTTTTTTTTTTTTTTTTGATTGTTACCAGTCTCCTGACACTCTTGGGTGTTCTTTGGAGCTGGGTCAGAATCCTGGTCCCCACAGTAGACAGGCCAGCCGTGCCCAAGTCCCTTAGTGCACATAACTTCTTCCCCAAATCATGAATTTCTCCTTTTTGCTGTTGAGAACTTCTTTCCATGCCTGCCCCAGAGTTAAAAAGGAAAACCTTATAACTGTGTCCCCCAGCTATTTTTTCAGTTGTGTTTCTTAGTAAGTTAACATGAAGTTAGTCTCTTCAGATGATGAGCATCCCCACCACATAGTACACTGCTCAGCTATTATTAGCCTTGATGTTCCAAAGGAGAACCTGATTTGCCATCAGGTAACTATTCTGTGTAACTAAGATATGATTACTGAAGTTGTACAGTTTATCTAGTCTTGTGCTTTGCAGAAATATTTTTCACATCCTCTGCTATGAAGCTCACATTATACAGAAGAGCAAAGCACAGCAGAGAAGATGACTGGCTCCTCATTCAAACTGAAGAGTGCAGCTTTTATGCAAACACCCTGAAGGACCATGCTGGGTCAAAGTCATAAGCTCAAACAAATTCTCCAAGATGTTGCAGAAGTTTTACTTTTTCTTAAAGAGAAGGCATTTTAGTATTCTGAACTTTCTTTTGTCTTTGACTGTATAATATGTTAGAAGTCGTGATTAGGAAGCAATTTAAAAAAGGGAAGAATTGTGTAGTAATATGTACTCACTTTCTTATTTCTCTTACTGCTTGCTACTGTTTTTTACTCTAGAAATTTGAATTATTCCTTATAGACTTCCTTTAATAATGGGGTAGTTGCAATGTATGCTATATGTCCATGTTTTAGACTTTTCTTACCTGTACTTTCAGCAAAATGCACAGTTCGAATTGCAGAGAAATGGTCTTACATTAGAGTTTCATTATTGCTGATATTTTTCAGCTTTCTCAAATTGTGCTGTAGTGGTAAATGCTCCCTTTGTGCCTCTGACCTTTAATACATTCATTAAATTTAATGAGTTTAAAGTGTAAAAGAAAAAGAATCTTGCCAAACATGATAATCAAGATTGTTATTTAATAGGGAAAAAAGGAACAGATTCACAAATAGCAGCAGCTCTATACAAAACTGCTTTGCAGTCTTTCTACCTGCTCTGATATTCTGCTGATACATATGCTCTGTCTGACAAAACCATAAGGTCAAATAGCAACAGACGCTTGAATACTGTCCTACTCATGTGGTGTGAGAGAACTTGCAATTTTTCATAGTCTAGCAAGGCACTACTTATGACCAGTAGCATTCACAGAATTTGTTAGAAAATGGAAAAAAGTGAAGAGTCAAACCTGATATATAATTTGTTTACTTTTTATTTTAAAATAATTATTTAGCCGCTCTGCCTTAGTTGCCATTACCAGGTGCTCTTACAAAGTGTGCAGGTGTAATATACTATGGAAAATTTACTTGCTCTTCAGGAAATTCTTCCCATTGTATCAGGCAAGCAGGGTGCACCAGCATTCCAGGGAGTGGGCCATGCTCCCTTATGGTGAGAGAAACTACTTCTACAGTGTTACTGCAGAGGAAGCCTCCCTCCTCTCTGGGGACAGGCTCCGCAATCTGCCACTTCCCACTTTGACGTTTTAAAGAGTGCAAAAGCCCTTCTACAAACATGCAGATGTTTTGCTGTTGTAGAGAAGAGTGGGTTTTTAAGTGGCATTTTCAGTAGTTATTTACTTTTCTAATGGGTTTCTGAAGAGCTGAGTAAATCCAGACTGCAGAGCCCATAGCTTCTGTTATTGTTTTAGCAAGTTGAGGGGTTTTTTACATGCAGAAACTGCAAGAAAAAGCCAATGAGATGTGGTACAATATTGGCAATGACAATGCCAACACTGGCTTTCTTTTTCCTGGACCATTCAACCTCAACATTACATCCCTTGCGCCCATGGGCTCTTTGCCCCAGCTCCTCCCCAAACCTTCATGTTTGATCCTCTACCCTCTTGCTGAAAGAGCCCTGATACAATCATGTTAATGTATAAGCAAGCAGAAAGGGAAAAATAGCATTGAGTCAAACTATATTTGACAGTACTGGATTATTCATTCTGCATATAAGGATTATTTTTATCTGCTTCTCTTTGCTTTAGCTGTTTAGGCTGTAAACTTTTTTGGGACAGGGACTGTCTTGAAGAAAGAAGGATCATGCTTAGCTAATTGCAAGGGTGCTACAGTGGTTGAGATAAGGGATGAATTATAATCAGCGGATCTGACTAAGAGGGAGTGACTCTCCTGCTTATTTCCTCAAGATGTACATGTCATCTTGAGAAAAACAGAGAAGAGATTTAAGCACAGACAATGAATGATAATGAACTACTTTTATGTATTAAAGATGGAGGACCAGCTGCATTCTTTAAGTATTAATTCTGTGTAGACTTCCAGATCACAAAAAAAGATAGTCTTTTTGAGCAATGGATAGATTAGGTTTATACAGGTATTTAAAGAAAATACCTATATAACCATTGGCATCCTTTTGAAGTTTCATAAGAAAGTGAAACAACACAGGATATCTCAGAGTAATGCTTTCTGTGATTTATTTAGTATGGGGTAAATTTGAAGCAGAGCAGAGAACTTGTGCAAAACCACTACATACATACATTCTTAATGAGTCTGACCAGAGGATAAAGATAACTGTATTGGCCTTCTAGACTTCTGCAGATGACACCTCTGGCCATTTGAAACTGTGAGAACTGTAAGATGTCTTAACAACATTTGCTGTTGCAAAGTTGTATGAAAGGATGGAGACATTTTCTCATTTAACATCTCACAAGTCCACTGTCTAGACAAGCCTGCACACCTGGTACATCAGCTCTATGGTCTCCCCAGGAAAAAGAAGACTATTTGGTTTCTCTTCCATTATACCATTCTTCAATCTGACACTGCAGCATGAGCCAACACTTTAAAATTCAGGGTGACTTTGACTGGCCTTCCTGCTCATGACTATGTTTTCTCTCTCTAATTCTTATATTCTAAACCTGTCATTTCTTTTTCGGTTTTCAAACTCATATTTGGACAAAAGTCACTCTGACTTAATCTTATTGGAGATTTATGAAAAAGGTTTTTATATGTATTCAGCAAAGGTTTTGTGAATTGCCTCAGTAAAGCTCAAATAGCTTTACAGTAGCTATTGTCTATTCCATAATGCTGCTCTGAACAGAAACTAAGGCATTATGCTGGAATTAGCCAGCGTGTCAGATGACTTCAGTCTTGTTTTGAGTATATTGATTGACACATCATTTTGCCTTTAAAATAATAATGGGATGCTGGAAAGAGTCTTCAAACATCAAAGAATTGCTCAATTCACCTCATTAGTCTTCAACCTTTCAAATGCAATTGCAGAATACATTAAAGATTATTTTGATACAGGATGATCATCTAGCTGAAAATATTATTTTCATGGCTATTTACTGTATTAATTATTTGCTCTTGCATTTACTTATGTTGTTAGTAAATTCAGAGCTGAGGAGAACACTGTACTATATTACATGGTAAATTGGTCAGAACAACCAGATTTCATATCAAGTCTAAACCTCCCCTGGCACAGCTTGAGGTCATTAGCTCTTGTCCTATCCTGTTACCTGGGAGAACAGACTGACCCCACCTCACTACAACCTCCTTTCAGGTAGTTGTATAGGCAGAAATTGGCAGCCATAGTTGCTGTATTTTGGGCCTGGGATGAGGTGACCCTCTTAAAACAATAAGAAACTCAGGGGAATAACAGATCCTAGTTGTGCTTGAAGGATCAAAGGAGAACATCCAGGACTGGTGGCACCAAAAGGATGAGTTGACAGCTTGATGAAATGGCCATTTGATTACCTAACTTTGCAAAAGAACTATCTTTTAAGGTGTCCTAAAGAGAACTGCCTTCATTATAATACTAAAAGTCACTCACATGGGTCAAAAAGACCCCATCCCTTGTGACGACCCTTCTCCTGAGCATGTGTAGTAGCTACAAAGAATGACACAGCAAATACTACAATTATATGTACATTACAACCAATCACTGTAACTGGGAGTGTACTGTCTTGTAACTTTTATGTATAAATGTAGTGAAGAAAGCTGGCATTGGCGTGCTTGACTTGTGGATGAATCCACCGAGCACCCAGGCCTGAATAAACAATATCTCTCCTGAGCGTGTGGAATTAGTTTCCTGCACGCTGGACACAGATCTGCTCTTCAAACAACATAAGCTCCTAGCATAAGAAAATCCCATCTTTAAGAGTTTTTAAGTCATTAACTGAAAGAGAAAAAGCTAAGACTCTGCATGAAAGCTTCAATGAGAGCGCACAGAAGCGTACCCTGCCACGGTGGACACCGCAGGTAAAACAAGTCTTCAAGCAGAAATTGGAAGTGGTAAGAGGCAGTCTACTCTGTGAATTCAGATATGAAAGGCTGCCAGGAGATCAGTGTGGGATGAAGGAATTGAGATGGGAGAGATAAAAACTGAACACAGCATTGATACTGATTTGGGTTTTGTTCTTCGGTCGTACCTCTGCTTTTTTTTTTTTTTTTGTAAGGATATAAATACTCTGCCATGCAATGTAAAATCAATGATTCCAGCATAGCAGTCCCCTAAAGCTTGCTCCAACACCCCTCCCCTTCTTAGTCATTAAAAGTGTATGAAAAATGCAAATCACTGAACTCAAAAAACTTGAAGCCTCAGTAACTGAGGTAACGGGTTTTTGTTTATAAGAATAGCATAGGACTCTGCAGCATAAACCTTCAATTAATCCATTGGTGCAACCTGTGATGATAGACAGTTTAGCATTATCGGATTCTGCTTTAGCTGTACCATAAACACAGTAAGGTAAAAGTGCTTCAGGCAGCTAAAATGACATGTTTGAAATTTTGCATTGTTTTTTTCTCTTATTTTTTTCAATCAGTTGTGCTAATGGGGGAAAAAGGTGTGGGGGAGAGGAGATCAGAGAAAACCCACACAGGTTTTAAAATAGATTTTGAAAGGCAATGTACTTAATTTATGTATTTTTACTGTGTTTTTTCCACTGTGTGCACATCTAATCCTTTCAATCCCTGCCTCTTTATGTGGGTGTAGGTACAGATCCTTAACTAAGGCGGGCAAAATGGATGTCAGAAGGAGTGGTGCAGTGCTACTCTAGATAGAGATTAGATATAAAGGCTCAGTTTTGGCTGCCTAAGGTTTGGTGCTTACCCTAGATTCAGGTTAGGTATGTAGGATGTGTTTGTGGGTCAGGGAGAACCTGCACTGCATCGCTGCTTGCTCAGGCAAGACCTGGGCATGTGCCACCCTCTCTTGCCCTGTACCCTGGTGTATTGATATATGGGTGAGAAATCAATGTAAGGTACCAAAAAGGTCTTCTCATCTGGATAGTAAGGATAACTAGGCATGCTGCGTACTGCCCAAAGTCTCTGTTTGCCTCTTGAGATGCAGCTATACCTGTCTTAGGTTGATAATCCCCACAGGTGTCTGCAGGTGTCTGGGAAAGCCAGTGTCTTTCCTTTGGCTATGAAGGAGGACAGAGCCAAATGTATTTCCAAACATAGACTAGTCAGATGAATGTCTCCAGTTAGGTGAGGAATAAATACTGAAAAGCTCTGTCATTTGAAAAATAGTATGTACGTAGAATCATAGAGTAGTTTGGGTTGGAAAGGACCTTAAAATAATCTAGTTTTAACCCCCAAGATCATCTAGTTCCAACCCCCCAAAAATGACCTAAACTGTGTTTTTCCTCATCCTTATTCATAGGGTGCAGCCTGAAGTTGAATCCTGCTAACATTAAATGGGTATTTGGCATAAGAATGCACTCAGTGCATCTCAAATGCAATCGGGTTATTTCTTCATCCTATTTTTACAGGTTTGACAAGAAACAGAAGTGTGTTTCTTCTGTTTATTTGTATATCCTGTATCTTCTAAGCCGGGATTTTTGTTCCCACCTTCCTGAACAGCTTTTATTGCTCTCTATTATTTTCTGTCTGTAAGAGTCTTCCTACTCTTATTCACCAGACACACAGGCACATACACATTTTTGAGTGCTGCAATGCAAACTACTGCTTTACCCTAACAGCAGTATTCGCAGAGAAGAGAACAAGAGTTCTTCAAACTTTATTTTATTCTGAAAAAACTGAAGGCATTGAAGAACAGGTGCTAGATGTTTTTCATTCCCCTACTTTCAAATAGTACTGGTAATGAAAGGTCCTGCAGGGATGTCTTCAGAAAGACAAGTAGTCAGTGTTGCAATACAATGAAGGCAATGCCTGTGGTGCTTTGAGCGTGTTATGTGTCATGAACTATTCTGGAAGGTTCCAGATGATGGCAGGGGTATCTGGTAAGCCCCCAGAACAAGCAAACTTTGTGCCCAAGCAACAACATGAACATACACTCAGCCTCCCTCAATTCCTTCTGTCTTTTGAGTTCACACACTCACACATAGAAAGGGTCTCTTGACTATCACACTTGGATACCTCTTACATTGGTGGAACACCCATCAGGCTTCGAAGCGCTGATAATGTTTTCATAAAGATTGTTTTCAGGCACCTGTGGAGACAAATTGATGTGAAAGTTATTTTCTGAGGTATGTGCCCTCAGGTCAGGCAATGAAAAATTAGTCCTCTGGTTTGTTAGATGTATTCTGTGTAGCTAAAGCAGATTTTAAAAAGTACTGCAGTGCCTTCCAGTGAAAAACAAATCTGCATAGAAAAATAATTTCCAGAATAACTCTCGGATTCCATTTGTGTGGGTTTGTTCTTTTTATTTTTTTTTCTTCCTCAAAACTGATGCAGTGTGCTCCAAGGCATTTCATTTTACTTTCAGTATTTCTGCAGAGGGTAAACTGTAGTCCTCCATGTGTGATTTCAGAAAGGTTTTATTTTCTTCCAGCATTTTGTATCTCTGTTAAGCTGGGCTAATCAAAGGTATGGATTCACTGCTCTCTCCCCAGGTAGCACCAGGCAGAATAGCATGCACACCTACTGCTTGCAGTCATGACTGCAGCTACACATATGCCCCCTCCATCTTTTCTCCCACCCTTTGTTGCCTCCTCAGACCATTAACACTGGGGGGCAACAGTATTTCTTTGCTTTGTGTTTTTATTGCACCTATAATAATGGGATGCTGATCTGTCTTGGTTTCTGGGAAAAATTGAACTGCAATAAACTCTGTACTGCAAGGAAAGGATATGATTCCAGCCAGCAGGAAAATTACGAGATAGACATTATTTCGTCCATTCAAAGAATGGAGAGAAAAGGTCTTGTTGTTCAGAAGGCTTTATCTTTCTTTTATATTACTTCTTCTGCTATTATGAGTTGTAGAAATGCTGCCTAAGGCAGCTTCTAGATTTCGAATATAATAACCGTGTTGTTAAAGGTCTTTTTCTAAGCCCCTGGCTGTGTTTTCATTCTCTTATTCCCATTCATTTTATTCTCTTCTTTCTGTTCTGTTCCCCAGTGTGAGTGGCACTGATGGATCTACCAGGACACTCCTGCCCCTAACAAGCTAGCTAGTCCAATAACCATCAGGGAGCTCATTAGACTGCTAGCTATCGAGTCCCCTGGCCCTGTCTGGTGCTGTGGCATATACGGTTTAGTTTATTTTAAGAAAATCTTTGTTCTCTGAAAAATATTATCAAATAACAGGCACAGTCTTTCCGGGTTTCTCCTTCTAGGGTTTTATTCATAAATCCTACTGTTACCAAGCAGAGAGGGCCGACAAGTGACAGCCTGGGATAGGCCTGCAAGGCTGACAAGTGATGTCCTGCACTTGCAGTTGTTGGCAAGCTGGGAAGAGGCCACCCTTTTGCTGTTTGTTCCTTTTTGTCCACCTGAATATGAGAGAAAGAGAGAAAACATTAACAAGAGCATCATTAGAAAACATTAACTTTTTGTTAAAAAGAAAATATTAACTTTTTGTCCTCACTGTCTGATTGGTTAAAGGGAGAAGAGGGAACCACTGGTGGGGTGGATGCTTCCTTCCCTGCACACTCTTTGGTGCTGCCCTGGCTAAGTTGCAGGAGGAACAGTAAGATAGCAGGAAAGCTGAACTGGCTCGCAATCCTCTCCCTCACATGTGTGCTCACACCTTTTTCCTATGGCAAGTGGATATCCCTATTGATAAATTACATTTGCCCTATTTATAAAGTATTTCCACAGCATTGCCAGCAGTGGAAGACCTATTCACTGCTGATGGGTGTTATCAATCCCATACCATATGCAGTCTTTTACATTTCAGCAGAAAATGAGCTATTTTGGAAGAAAAATGGGTTCTTTGCCTGCTACTCTGGCACAGGTAGATGAAAGCCATGGGAAGAGGATCAGTGAAGTTGGCATCTAATGACATCAGGTTCCTTTGAAAAGAGTTGAGGTGTGCAGTCTCTCAGGTCTTTGAATCTTACAGGAAATTCTCACTGTAATGTCAGGTGTCGGACACACGCTTGAATGTTGTTGTTTATAATTTTTCCAGTGTTTGTATTTTTTTGTTCAATCTGTGTATGTAGTTTCATGTATTTTTTTATATGAATATTTGCATTTTTAACTTGAGATCACTAGAAAGGAAATGCAGTGAAGTGGTAATGGATACTGTTGTGTGTATTTTCTTTTCTGTGAGGAAAAATAGTAAACATGATATATAAAAATATCTAGAGGTCTTGAATGTCACTCTTGCAAGAATCATCGAACACTGCAGATGAAGTCTTTGATCTCTGAGATGCTCCTTCAACTAAGCTGTAATGAATACATTACCTAACTCTCCTTCAGGGGAGGCCACGATTATTGCTTACAAAACACACTCACTGGTTAATATTTCACAAACTAAAATTATGAGATTCTTCGTGAGATTCTTCACCAGAAACGTTTGTTCTATCAGGCTTCTGGCTCTGATCTGTAATGAAGTAGCATCTTCCATGTTGCAGGAATAGAAGTTAGTTTGTTAAATGCTATTTCAGGATGGTCAGTGTGTACTCCTAGATGTGGTAGATTTGCCTGCAGATCAGAAAGTGTGGCTGCTCACCAGTTGACCTGGCTGAATCACTGAGTCCCTGGCCTGCAGGAAAGGGCTGACATGCCAAAGCAGTGGGTTTGGAAATGCTCAAACCTGAATCGTCCAATGACCTATTTCCCCTGGTAGTTCATAGATGAGATGATGTATGTATCGTCAGGAAACCTGCGGTGCTCACCTTTGGCAGAAGAACAGGAGAGCAGTGACGCTCTCCTAAAGCAAACATTGCTTCGAGTCAGGTTTTCAGGGCTTTCAGATGAGGCAGCTCTGGAGCAATGCAGAGTTGTCACAGAGCCTGGAGGGACCTGTGAAATCCACAGTCCCCATGGTTCCTGCACTAAGCCTTGGGCACCACACAAGTCAATGAATAGGAAGTAAGAGAACTTGCCTACCAGTGTCAAAACCCATCAAAACTGACTGGTTCTCTAGAATCTTCCTTGGTTTGGGAAATAGCTAACAAATAAACATGCAAAATTATGCTTTATGAGGCAATTTTTGGTCAGCTATACTTGTAACATAGGCATTAATTCTCCATAGTTATTCTTCCCAGTCCATTAGCTTGATTCGTGGCTGATGCTTAGCATGCCTATGACAAAAGGATGTTTTCAAATGCTTTACACTAAACTTAGCAAGAGCCTTTAACTACATTTTCTATATTAAAAACAAAGTGGGTTTTGGTGTTTGTTTAGTTTGTTTGCTTGTTTAAGTTCACTGATTTTTTTAGTATGTCATATTTAATGCTTACCAAAATGCTTTAAAAATGTGTTTTAAAGCATTTTCAACTTCAGGGTAAACCAGGGAATGCAAAAGCTGGGCTACTTAGGAGATTTATGCTTCAGTTTGCCGCCAGCCAGATGGATTGGTGACTTGCAGGTGAGAGAGATTAGAAGAGAAGCAATGAATCACAGGGGCAGCCCCCGTTAGAAATGCCTCCAAAAGCTCAGATGAATAGTTTTCTTAACAACCATCTATTCAGGGCCTCAGCCTGCAGCACCCACTCTGCACAGTTTACTTCATCTTACTTGCTTATGAGGAACAAAGCTCTTGGCTTAGCAGATTTGTCAGCAGTGCTGCACTGCTCACAACTAACTTCAGTTTTCTTCCAGATAGGAATAAATCCTAAAAGAGAGCAACAAAATGTTCTCACACATCATATGGCAAATGATGGCCCGAAGTCAGGGTGTGATATTTACTCACCAGAAAAGAAATGTGGATGTGTGCACAACCATGCACAGAGGAAAAAAAATACATTATTTGTCTTAGTAATTAAAGATTAAAACTCTGATCTGATTTGGCACCTTCTGTGTCTGTGTAGCCCATCCACTGCAAAGATTTCAGCAGTCTCAGGAACACGCAGTGGTACCCTCATCTAATACTCAACCAAGGCTTTAATGCTGCAATCAATAGATTTCATCCTAAAAACTGCATTTGAATTATAACCCTGATTTTAAAAACAGCTGTCTCTGTCACAGCCATGAGATCCTGATGTTTGTTACCCATCTGGGAAGTCTCAGTCTTCCTTCTTACACCTTTGAGTGCCTATGTGGTGCCCTTACACATGTTACTGGGGAGTTGGCATGGGACTGGCAGCCTGGCTTTGGTGTCACTGCAGGAGAGGACATCCTCTCCTCTGCCTCCTGATGTGGTGTCCTCATGCAGGAGGACCTTGTTGTTGGATGGCTGAGTTTAAATAACGAGATGTCAACAAAGTAACTTCCTTTTAAGAAGAAGAAAACACTCAACATGCTATTCTCCTATAAGAAATGCCAGGGAGAATTACAGGAATTGGAAAGATGGAGGAGGGGCA
>NW_009915095.1:0-16671 GCF_000696875.1 Nestor notabilis | reverse complement strand
GCCAGGGGTTAGTGGTGGCCTTGGCAGGGCTCGGAATGGTTGGACTGGATGAACTGGAAGGGCTTTTCCGACCTGGTTGATTCTGTGATTCTGTGTCCCTGACCTGGGGTGCCGTTATCTTCTCCACTCCTGCCTTAGACAGTGCGTGATAAACCCGGGCTGAGGGCTGCTGGGCTGTCTGCTTATCTTGTGCTCCCGTGTGCCCCTCTTCACTGCAAACATCCTCCACTCCAGCTAAAATAACAAGCTGTGCAATGCTGACTTGCTCCTTTGGTATTTATTTGCTAACTAAAGCTACTGTCCATGATCTGCAATGTCCCTGATGTTTGGCTTAACTTTGAGCCACAAAGCTCCTTTATTTCGTATCACCAACTTTATCAATCATGTTTTCAACAGTAAGGTTTCCATGGCACTCCCTTTGACTTCAGTTTAAATCCCCACTCAGGCACACAAGAGAAATGGAGTATTCTTTATCAGATGAAGGTTTCTGTGTGATCCCAGAGATCATCAAGCCCAGTGCAGAAGTGCTGACTAAGAGAATTTTATATAAGCAACAATGTCAAAACATTCTACAGTCCAGAAGAGGACAGAGTAAGCATCTTCATTTGGAGTGTTTCATCACAATCAGATTAGTAAGTGAAGTAGGAGATAGATTTTGCAAATTTGGGAAGTGTAATGCTGCTTCATAGTAAATTGCATGAACTAAAGGTCCAGACCATGCTTTACAACATCTGTTACCTTCTGGGCCTTCCTTATTTTTCTTCTTATTAGACAATACTACAAAGTTAAGACAGCCTGTTACGAGAACTCCTTTTTTGTAACAGGCAATTCCTTAACATCTGGAAAAACAACAAATATCAATTGCTAATTCCAACGCCCTGCAATGGGCAGGGCCACCTTCCACTAGACCAGGTCACTCAAAAGTCCTGGTGAAGGATCATTACACCTTAGCAGAAGCTGCACCTGGATTGTACATCTGAATCTCTGGCCTGTCCTGTCGCTTGCCTTTATACTCCTGATTTAATACTCACTTTTCTCTGGCTTCAGAGATGACATCCTGGCCTTCCATGCCAAGTAGAGACAAGCAAAGGAGACAAGGGCCAGCACTGCTCCATCAGACTTCTCACTTCAGGATTGGTGTAGTCCCTTTGTGGGATTCAGGCTGTCTGAAATAAAATTGCAGAACGAGCAGCAGTGAGTCTACTTAACTACGGCCACACAGCACTAAGTCTTGTGCTGTCACTCTGGGATGTGGCTTACCCCTCTGCAGCAGATCTTTTGACACACAATCATTTGTTCAACTTCCATGGGACAGTAGAGTAAGTTAGTGTGGCGCCAGGACACTGACTGGATCCCAGTAGGACAAAACTCCTTGATTTAAATGCTGGGAATGTTTGTCACCAAAACTTCTAGTATGGAGCAAGAGAGCTTAAACAAATCAACGGATGAGCTTTTTCTGGGTAGTGGTGTCTTGTAATTCCTTTGGCTTATCACATCCATTCTGTATAAACTAAAGAGAATGTATAAATTTGGCCTCTCAAACTTTTTAGTGTTTAACTTCAATTCGATTAAACACTTATGTATGTGTACAAAGTGAAAAATGAGGGTACAAGAGGTTAATGCTTTAATGCTTTTAATAACTCTTAACCACATGGCTGTATTTTGTCAAACAGAACATGGATTTGTTCTAGCAGGAACAGTATATGTGAAATAGAAGCATGTTGAGGCTCTCCAAAACAGCATGAAAACCATTTGTAGGCCATCTTTGAAAAAGAATTTATTATTTTTATGTTTTAATTTTAATTTTATAAGTAGTATTTATAGTATTTCTGTGATGGAATAAACAAAGCATTTCTGAGTATAGCTGAGGAGGTTCTTGCTCACGGTAGGAAAGTAAAAAAGAAACCTAGGCAGACCCAAAGCACCAGTCTGAATTAAAGAGTAAATAAAGGGACTGGTTACTGACACAACACAGAATCCTGGGGACAGTGAGTAGTGTCTGTAAACCTGAAACGAGTTTAGGCATCAGTACAGAGGATGTAAATGTGCACCAGGTAATGCCCATAACTTACCCATGAACTGGCGGTGGAGTAAATGGTGGATGATAATGCCCAGAGGAACTGATGGGTAGAAAATGGCAACATCTGCAACAGACCAAGTGGCATCTAAATGCTGGAAATAGATGAAAGAATAAAGGGCAAATTTATAGGATAATTCTTGGGTTTCAGGTAAAATCATATTAATCCTAAGTGTGGTCAGCACAGTTTGAGAACTTGTGCCCAAGTCTCTGACAGGTCTCACACTGCTGTGCTGGAGACGTTGGTTTTTCGCATGTCCACTACAAGTCCTTCCTTGAAAAACTTGCTGTCTAACAGCCAAATCTATCAGCAGCTCCAGTTTGCTTGCAAAGG
This sequence comes from Nestor notabilis, assembly GCF_000696875.1. Taxonomy (NCBI): domain Eukaryota; kingdom Metazoa; phylum Chordata; class Aves; order Psittaciformes; family Psittacidae; genus Nestor; species Nestor notabilis. Next base: position 14,260 of record NW_009915095.1, on the reverse strand, counting down.
CCTCTCTCACACCACACCCCCAACACTTTTTACTGCTGGCTTTTAGAATTGAGTGCTGGTGTTAACACAACCATCAGCTACTGTCACAGTGTCACTAGTCCTCCACAAAATCCGCAGCACGTGAGGCCAAGTGACTCCTCCTCTTGCACTTCCCAGCCTGTACTTCCAGGTGGATTACTGCTGCATAAACCCAGAGTCCGTCTGTGACAAAAACTATTACCCAGAAACTCAGTCTTATTGTTCATCTCAATTATCCTGCTTTGATAAATCTTGAAGAGTCACCCACTGCACCACAGCACTCACATTTATGAGTCTAATACTCTTTTTACTATTAAAACAAATGTCCTTAAGATGAAATCCAGGCTGGAAAAAAAGGAAAACATTATCACTGATAAATGGATATATCCAGCTATTTAAATCTCTCAGCAGCAAGACTCCACTGCTGATAAAATGCTGACCACAGGATTCCACAATAATCATTCTGGAATGCTTAATGCATAATGTCAAGATACTCTGCTTTTTGGAAATGAGGTCCAGGATGTATCTTCTCTTTGCTGTACCTACAGAGAAATTCTCAGATCATGCAATCTAACAATCAAACCCAGCACCTTCAACAGGCACACGTCCCATTAAAATAAATCTTAGTCTCTGTTGAAAGCCAGGAATACACACAAACATGCAGAAGTGTTAGTCAGGAGGCTTTGTGCCATTTCTTGCCCAGGGCTTAGGTTCATCCACGCCATGCGGAACATCCCAACAGTGCCAGAACTGCTGCACCTTTTGAAGATTAATAAATAATCCAGAAGAGGGTGAACAAAAGCTTGTAGGTTTTCCATGCGCTCCTTAACAAATCGTAAGTGCATGTAGCTCTCAGACTGGTGTGGTTTTTTTGCCATCTATTTGTCTAACAGTCTATTTCATGCCTCTGAAACATTTTATTTCTCTAAAACAAAAATAGGTGAAGATTGTTGGAACATTTTAATACCTCAGCTGTATTGTTAGAGCTCAACTTTCTTTAATATTGTTCAGACAGTTTACTAACTTAATCTCTTGATGATAGGATATAATATGCATTTCAATATAACCTTTAACTCACATATAACAACAATTACTGCAATTAGCAAATAGTTTTCCGAAGGCTCCAAGTTTAGTATTTGACTCCTGTTTTCATATTTAATGATTTACAGTAATGAGCCGGAACATCAGGATTTTGTACTGAAATGGCCAAAATAGTTGTCCAGGCATCGTTGCCCTCATGTGACAGCCCTCAGATGTTTTTGTGGAGAGTTAGCCAAAAGCAATAGACAATGCCATGGCTTCTCTTTCATTCTTACTGACAAACAACAACGAAGTGACTGTCAGGACTGTTAGTCAGAGCTTCAGGAGCTTCTGAAGGGCTGTTACTTTGCTGAGATTGTGCCCTTTGTTTAAGTTTTGTTTGACAAGTGCTTTATAAATGAGCAGAAGAGGTGGTTTATGTTTCATTAATGAGGCTGATAGTGGTTAATTACTGAAGTTACGTAAACAATCCAATACCAGACCAAGCCAAGCGGGTCAGTTATGTAGAGAAGATCCAGCTGGAGTGGATATGATTTCCTTTAACCATTCGGCTACCAAACAAGTTAGAGAGATCTAGAATCACTAGTTCAGATGAACACAGAATTCTGCTTAGCTTGGAAATGAACTCCCTTCAACAGCTCTCAACCTAGGGAAGTACCTTCTTGATCTGCAGTTTCAGCACTCATCAAATTCTTAGACCTAACTGCAGAAAGACAGACATCATACACAGAATAGATGGCACAGAAGATCACAGTTCACACTACTGATGGAAATGAGACTGCAAAAGCAGTGCAATGTAAGGTGTTCAGGTCAGGCCGATGTCATCAGATCTCAGTATTTTCTATGGAAAATGTGTATGTTCCTTATTCTTCACTTTAGTGGCACTTCCAGATTTTGGCTCATGACATGAACTTGTTCAGCTAATATTGCCAGATTTTATCTGTGAGTAACATTTTGCTTACGCACCTCCAGTAAAGCATGCTTCAAGTGTATGATTATTTATTTCCTTTGCCCATTAAAATGGCACTAGGCATGTTACTAGTCAGAGACTTTATCAGTGTTTTACAAAGCTGACATACGTATGGTAAAAATAAGAGAAAATGGAAGTGGAAGAGATCTCAAAAGTCCTTTCTCTTCCTTTACAGATCGAAATAACTAAGAGAGAACAATTTTTAAGTTTATCAGGATGCCCAAACTGGGCTTCAGACCACCCACTGGTGAAGACTGTACAGGCAACTTATTCCAGTGCTATTTCACCACCATTATTGCTTTCTCTAGTATCTAATTTAAATCTTCCTTACCCCTAAATAAGCTTTTTATTTCTTGATTCTTTATAAGCTGGAAACCATTTTATCTTCCTCTTCTATAAGCAGTTCTTTGTGTGACTGTAGTGGGCTCTCAGGTCTCCCATTTTTATTGTCACACAAACTTTTGAATAGAAGGGGTCTGTTAAAATAATGTAAAAGTATCTATTTAACATGATGTCAGTCACCTGGTGTCAGTCACTGCATGACTAGACAGCATGTGGGTTGGAGCAAATGACCACAGGCTAATGCTTAATGTGGCACCACTCTTAATTTCTGCTATGACTAAGTTTTAGGTTCCTATATTCTTATTTTAGAAATTGAATTTACTCTGAACCCACCAGGTTTATAATGTGGACAGAAGGGGCATTAGTTACCTCTGAAAAACCTGAGCTTCAGACTTGAGTTTCCTGAAGTCAATAGGCTTTAAATACCCATGTCCCTCAGGTACATTTGAGCAGCTTACCAATAAGGTATCATATCAGAAAAGGTACTAAAAAAAACTCAATAGTATTAAAAGCTAAAGGAAGTAGTTCACAAACCTCTGCTTGTTTTTCCAACTTTCATGAGAATGGCTGAAAAGCTGGATGAAAAGCCAGTGGTGTATGTGAAAGATACTGCTACAAAAGAAATCTTGAGTCCTAGCAATTGTTACTACTAAAGTTTTTCTGATGTCTTAGTAAATTGCTGTATAAGGCTGCTTTTACCAGAAAGACAAATGCTGATCATAATTAAACTTAAAAGATCATTATCTTTGTTTGTACTGTGTAAACTGTACCCTCCAGCCCTGTGTCACCACACATCATCAATGTAGGGCATTTGAAAGCTCAAAAAGCCCTGTAAGATGCTCAAACAACATCCATGAGTCAATCTTTTTTGTTCCTGAAAGTCAGGCTCAACCATTCACCTCCAGAGACTAAGAGATTCCTAAATGGTGACAGACTGTGTGGAAAACAGAAGCATGCTCTTCTCTGCAGCCTATGGAATACGAATGTAACCCTGAAGGGTAATGTTAGTTTTCTGTGCCACAGATCCATGTAAACCTATTTCATGGATCTTTTGTCCCTAAAGACTTTGCTGTAAGATAACCAACATGGATTGAGTTTTTCCCTTTGAAACCTAATTTCATGAAATGTACAACAGACCCATGTTTTCCTGAGGTAAATCAAGAATTGCTCTTCCACAGAAGAAAAGTGACAACCAGCTGGAGGTACTATGTTTGCATCTAACCTGCTCTGCATCATGTCAGGGAGCAGACATGATACCTAACAAGAAAATGCCCTACCAAAGATCACATATTGTATCTAGGAAATGATGGAAACCTCAAATTAAAATGATTCATTTATTAGACAATATTAAGAATGGAAATACTTGGCGGTTTAAGAATGAAACTTTGCAGAAGTAGCAGCAACGGAAGTTGCTAACAGTTGTGGTCTGTTAGGGGAGCACATGAGCCTTGTGTTCACTGCATCAGCTCAGGTATGTCTGAATTAGAACAGGGAAAACCAGGTGAGTGGTTTGTGTTTGGAGATACTGACTTCATCAGTGGTTCCAAATTCAATTCCAAATAATACTGCTGCAGTATTTCTCTGCCCAGGAAATGAACATTATCCATTCACACACAGACATGGCAATGTTAAACAAGCAAAATGGGAGAATTTTCAATTCCACCAAGAAAGCAGAATATTTAGTAAGTGGCCAGGGAGAACTCTGGGAAGCAGTGACGTGAGGGTCCCATGGCCTCTGTCCCTGATGACCCAGTTATTATTTGATTTATGTTGACTTGCAGCTGCCCTTGCTTCGACCCCAGCAAAGGCTGTGTGGGAAGTTTGTGTCTCCGGGCGTAGCATTGCTCTGCGCAGTGTCTGGAGCCTCGTGTACGCTCCGAAACTGATAAATAGGGAAAAGGCCTCGTTTGCTCCAGCTGGACTCAGACTTAGAGCAGCACTGCAGCCCAGCGGACTCAGCTCTGGGAGGCAGAAACCCTGCAACTACCGTAAGTATTTCATGTACTTCTCTGTCTGCTCTGGGCTTACAAACTGTTGCTTTGGCCATAAATCAATGTGCCATGTGAAAATACTTCAAGCATTGGGCTTTTTTTTTCTTTTTCCTTTTTTTCCCTTTTAAACATCTGACTAAATGAAAATAGAAGAGACTTTTAAATTTGGTATCCTACTGCCAAGAATTTGTTCTGACAGTTCTTCATTTGACATGCAGAGTGAAGTAAAATGACTTCTAAATTCCGTTACTTGTTTCCCTTCCCCAAAGTACCTGGAAAACTCAAAGTTTCAAACAACTTCTAACCTCTTATCTTACAATGTATGAAGATTATACCTTTGAAATAATTATTCATGGGGTAGCAATTCCAAAAGATGATTTCAAGAAAACTTCAACACAGTTAGTGAAATAAGTCAATTCCTTTTATGGTGATTATATGACAAGGAAAGGATATGTTTAATGAAAAGGAAAGTGAGATTTCTTCAAACAGCAGCTTTGGGGAGCTTCTTGGAACATTAAAACTGGGAGAAACAGATATAACCTTAATAATGCATGTACACGGCATATAGGATGGATCAAGGGATCCTACAACTTGTGCTACGAAAGAATTCCTTAATGACAGTAATCAGTGATTACTGAATTGCTTGAGTGAAACCAAACAGATCATCTGGCAGTGAGCATATTCCCACCAACTGTGCTCAGTTATCATTTGTTTCAGGTTTTGGTTTAAATTTCACTAATGAAAAAACTAAGCTATGCTTTCCAGAAGCAAAAAGAGTCCAGTGATTAAGACCGAGCCTGAAACGTGCTATCTGGCTCCACTACATGATCAGTAATGTGCCACAAGGTGAGTTAAATAAATGTTGGAGACCTTCAGCTTGAGTTCCTAAAATGCCCTGTAAACAAGAATTTTCCCTATGACTCAGCTGTCAAAATATTTACCACAGCAGTTGAAATACTGTCAATACATACCTCTTAAAGACGCCCCAGAGCCTCTTCTACAAGTAGATTCTGCATGTTAACAAACTGGGTAAGTTGATGATATGTTACTTTACCATATGGTATTTTAGAGCCATAGCAATGGTAAAAACGTCTTTCACCATAAATAACAATAAATAGATGTACTGTGTGTTCTAGTCTGAACATGTACATTCTGTTAAGTGTCTGGTTTGTGGTTCTACTTTACTTTTATCAATCATTGGGTTTTGTTTTGTTTAATGGCTTCCATCTTTGATAAACTGAGAAGTCATTCAGTCAGGACTAAGAACTGAATGTGGGTGAATTTCTGTATTAGATGCGTAATCAACCGCTTCAATCAACATACGTTCCAGTTTATATTGAACATTAGTAGTTCAGAAGACTGATTATTGCAAAACTAAGCCTGGAAAAGTGGAACATTTTTAACCGTGCTTAAGCAACCTAGAGCCCAGGACACATCTTCTGGGAAAAAAGATAAAAACCCCAAACTCCACTTGTACACTTACAGAGGCTTTTAAAATTGTAACCAAACAGACATGACACTCCCCCCATCAGGATTTCACACATAAAAATACCTAGCTGAAACAGCACCTTGGAAGTAACTGAAAAGAAGGAAAAGCAGGGAATAGCTTTTATGCAGATGACCTTTTCTTTCAGGTCAGTATGTCTGGCTAAAGACTACAGACTTTCATTCTGTGTTACTACTTGTAATTCTATGAAACAAGTTATTGAAAAAGTCTTTAGGTTTCAGTTCCACTTCTTAAGCTACAGACCTTTATGAACCAGCTCTTCAATCGCAGAATCACAGAATGATTAGGATTGGAAAGGAGCTTAAGATCATCGAGTTCCAACCCTCAAATGTATTTCTTTCTTTTTGCTTCCTTTTTAAAGCACACTTACACAAAACATATGGCTGTGTTTTGAGTACACAAATATGGGGCACAAAAATATTTTGGTTTGGAAACAGCATGACTGCAACTGCCCCAAGCCCCCAGAGCTCTTCCTCCAACGTCATTTCAACTTTGTTCAAGTGATTATATTTTGAAAATTACAATCAGGCACATATTACATTCCGACCAGGATTCCACAGCCTCCAGTGTGGAGCTGAGCTCTGTGTGTGTGCAGAATTTACTTGCCTACATGGCAAAGGATTAATGACAATATGTGTGGGCTGAACATATGTGTGGGTCCTTTAAGTCACTGTTCACCTCCATGAGGTGAGAGAGATCAGGGACAGCTACTGTTCTTTCAGCAACTCCTCAAGTCTGGAGGAGGTTTCCCTGTTGCTGATAGACTCATAAAAAGGGCGAGGCAGAGGTTGCAAGACGTGACTACAACAGTCAATCTTAGAAATAACTAAAACTTACCCTGTCCTAGAAAATTAAGTTAATACTTTACATATCTTAATCTGATCTTTATATTTTTTGTTTTAAAAAGCCCAATACAATTTTATATCAGAAGAACAAACTTGTTAACAGTGAATTCTAGAGTGTCAGAAAATGAAACAGTGACATTCATGTGCAGGCATGACCATTAGTCTTGTTTCAGGACAGTACAGCATTCTTCAAATAACCACTGGATTTACTATTAATACTGTTACAACATTCTCTTAATTTAAGAGTTTTAATTTACAAAGTCTTGTTCTAAGCTGCGAATTCTGTGGTTGCAAGTGATAACTTTTATTAGCCAGAAAAAGCCAGTAAGAAGGGCTAGATCCTCAATCTGTTCTTAGACAATACTGAAGTAGAGAGAACTTTGCCTAATCAAAGTCTGCTTCCAAGATTTAGAATATTTAATCAAGCCACCACCTTGTGTTTGGCAATATGTACTTCATATTTCCAATATAATACTTTTCAGACTAGGTTGGTGTTATTTTATATTAGCTTCTATTCTTCTATTATCTTTATTTAAAGAAGCTACTGGAATCCAGAAGTGCGTTTCTTCAGCAAATACACATTTTTGGGGAAAAATGTAGACTTTGCCCAGGCCAAACTGATCTAAGCGATAAGGACCTCATGTTTCAGTGAGTCACTTCTCTCTCAAACAAATATTTACTAGCAGAGATAACAAACCCCCCCCCCCCAGCATTCCAGCCTCACTGCATCTTTTCACCTTCTGCTAACAACATGAAGAGAAAGGGTTCAGTTCCAGAGATTAGTCCAGTTTTGGGGGAAGGGGTGTGTGTCTTTGAGGAAGTACCCTTTGTTACGGTGAAAGTCAAAGCATCTAACCAGCCCAGGCTCCTTCACTAACCAAGGAGCAGAAAAAAGCTCTCTAGAGGGCAATTTCCTATAGGAAATTTATGTTTTTTGGTCTTCACAGGGTGCTTTGTACTTTTTAAGGAATACACGCTCTTAAATATAAATCAGGCAGTGCTTAAATGAGGCTAATCTGACTTTTACTGCACAAAAGAGTATTTACGTGCAGATGAAGTTATTCTATTCTGGCCTTTCCAGGCTGTTTTCATCTATATACTTCAGATTTGAGTAAGAAGTGAACAAAGCAAAATCAGTAAAAGGCCATGTTTGTGCAGAAACAGAACATCCACCACATCCACACTAGTGCAAATGCCCAAATTCATTCTGAAAGGAAGTTTTCTCTATCCAGCAAAGCTCCGTTTAATCTCTTCCTGAACTAGAAAACTTACAAATGATCATTCTGATTTTGAGTAAAATTCAGAGCAAAACAGTTCTAACTATAACTTGCAAATTTAGGAATGTTCTCTATCCTGAATCTGTACTGTTAGGAAAGGAAACATTTTGCAACCTCTCTGAAAGTATTATGTGACTTCACAGGTTTTCTTATGATCTGAAAATGTTCCATATTCTGGAGTTTTCTGGGTTTAGCTCTGTAGCTAACCCTACCCAGCAGTTCTTTCTCACATGATTATTTCACTTACTTTTCCATTTCTCTAGATTGCCTTCTTACAAGTCTATGACACAGCGAAGTGAATGAAACAGCGCAGTTGGGAGCAGAACATGGCAAATACATTTGTCACTGTACCGGATGGGTATTACCTGCCTGAGCCCGTCCAGTATTATGGTGAGTAAAAGCAAAACTTCTATATTATGAAAAAGCAGTATAGAAAATGAACATCTGTGGGAATTCCTATTATTTTCTTCATTGTAGTTTATCTTTACAAGCTCTTGGAAGCTACACATTTGTCTATGAAGCTCACACTAAATGTGAAAAATATTAGCATGTGCTCAGACAGAATTTGTACACAACACAATCATGCTGACTGATCATTCCACATAAACATTACTGCTGCTGTCTCCCTCTGACTTGCGTGAAGAAGATAGATGGTTTATTACAGTATCCCAGCTACACTGTACACAGAGAATGGTTATTCTATATCTTATATAATTGCAATAACTAGTTTGATTCTGGAAGAGGAAAAGCAGAACCCAAAGCCCATTAAAAAACCTTCAAATTGCTTAAAACCCAAACCCGAACCACCCCGAAATAAACCCACAACAAACTTTCCAATTTGTGTTTACAGAGATTTACAATCCCAAAGGAAGACAGAAATATGATGCATGTTGCGCAAGCTTTCTTCAGTATAGCTGTATGCATTTAAGGAAGGTTGGATAAAATTAAAGACAGAAAGGCATGAAGAAGCTCTCTTCATAATTCTGTACCTACATTTTGCCAAGATAAAACTTAACTGCAAAGGATTATATGTGGAAAAATGCCAAATAAAGCAAGTCTTTGCTTTTCACTCAACTGAATTTCAACTTGAAGTCTCCTGTCATAATAATTTTTACCCCTCTGCAATTTCTGGACCATCCTGCTCAGGCTCTTGTTCAACACTTCCAGAATTATGCATGAAATATGTAACAGTAACAAACACTTCACTGATTAACAGATTCACTTGCTTATGGGAAAATATTCTTCTGTAATGTGGGCAATTAATAAAAACAGCCATTAAGTGTAGTATCATCAATTGACAAGTGATACTCAATTATGTCCTAATAAGAATCCAGTGGCACACAGATGACATGGCCCAAACTGTTACGAAGCCATTTCTACTACATCTAAGATTTTACTTTAAAACATTACAGGTAGCACATTTAAAAAGAAATTATCAGACTGCTCTTCTGAAAATGTGTTCCTCTACTATTTGTGATTAAATTTTTACTCTATAAAACATTTTAAGACATTCAAGTAGCTGATGTATTCTTCAGTTTTTCATTTCCAGTTTCTCCCGTATCTAGATGTTCTGCCAGAGCACATCAACTATCAGCTGCAAGACACCGACTTTCAGACTGCTCCTTATTGCCAGTACTCAACAGCTCAAATTCCTCCTCCAGTATTACAGCCCCAACCTCCCCACTCCCAGTACAGCACATACAGCCTGGACTCTCAGTACAGCGACGGGCAATGTGTCATCAGCAGCTGTGAACTAAGCAAACCCCCTTTCATGGCTCCCCATATGGATGATGGAGGATACCAAGGATTAAAACGGCCAAGATTAAACCACTCTTCTTTGAGACTGAAGGGGCAGGAGGAGCTGTGTGTGGTGTGTGGTGACAAGGCCTCGGGCTATCACTACAATGCACTTACCTGTGAAGGCTGTAAAGGTAAGAGGAGAACAGGCTGATCTGTACCTTAGGCAGGACCATGGGCCCACAGCGCTCAACAGTGTTCCACATCTGTGATTTAAGCAAACAGATTTCACTGGGTTTTAAGCTGGTGTTTCTACAGAGGATTTTAATTTACCAAAAAAACCTTTCATCTAAGATGCTTACTCCAGATTCCCGTTTCATACTATTTTTTGAAGAAACGCTTTCACAGTGTCTATTTAATATGAGCACTTCATTTTTGCCTTGATTATTCACTAGAATAGTGTCAGTTAAAGCAGGTGCTGATTTTCTGATGCCCATTTATTATAGATATATTTCAGTGTTACTAACTTCACTTATTTTTAAAATTAAATAACCCAAGTAATAATTACGTGCTACTGATTTTAACTTATTATGTGGGAGCTGTCTTGACCAGGTAAGGAACACAGCAATTAATATTCATCAGAAAGTCCAAGACATTAACTGTGTTGCTAAAAAGCAAATTTCAACTCAGGGTAATGTTTCCACTGTAAAACAAACAAAACCCCGAAAGACATTTACTTCTTTAAATCATTATGAGATAAAGCTCCTTAGATTCCTTCAGTCATAACCTGATCCTTGTCTGCAGGCTTCTTTCGACGCAGCATAACCAAAAATGCAGTGTATCGATGCAAGAATGGTGGTCACTGTGAGATGGACATGTACATGCGAAGGAAGTGTCAGGAATGTCGCCTGAAGAAGTGTAAAGCTGTGGGAATGCTAGCAGAATGTAAGTGCTCCTTCCAAGCTGGCTCCTTTACTCATCAACTCCATAAAACCTTTTCCAAAACCAATCCCGTTTCCTGATTAGAGCTAAATAGTGTTGTTCTAAACTTCATTTAGCTGTAGGAAAACTGAACTTTGGAGCCTGTGGCACCTGTAGCATCTTCATCTGAAGAAACCACCAATGCTCGGGAAGTATCTCCTGAAGTCAAGAGGCTGTTCGAAGACATTACAAGAAAAAATAAGAAAGCACAAACAAGACACAGCTAAATACCCTGAACCTTGACAGGGCAGTAGGAAGCCTATCAGATGTGCTTTTGTGTTTGGAAAAAGTTATTATTATACTCTTCATGAAAAATTCTTGTTTCTCTATCACAGAGCCACAAGCAAGAAGCCTGCAAACACACAGGTCTTTGCTGGATACTAAACACTAACTCACCTAATGAATAACACATTGTCATATTCTCTAGGAAGCATAACTCCTTATACGTGTGTGCTCCTGTGATGCAAGACTTGTGTTATCTCCAATAATAAATGATTATTTCAAATTATAATTATTTGAAAATACACATATTGACACACACTTCCATGCCTCCCAGGTTTGCTGACTGAAGTACAGTGCAAGTCAAAGCGGCTCAGGAAGAATTTCAAACAGAAGAGCAGTTTTCTTTACAATATAAAGCTGGAAGAAGGGCTGAATAGTAAACATGTATCATCTACAACAAGATCTGGAAAAGTGGGATATTTTTCTTTTTAAAAGATCTCTTTTTATAACTTATTTTTGCCCCAAGTCATTATCACTGCATTGGTTTATTTTTTTTTTAACAGATCCCAGAGAAGATGGAACTTACTCCGGGGGAGCATCAGCTTCTGGACCACATTGTAGCAGCACACCAAAAATACACAATTCCCCTGGAGGAAGCAAAGAAGTTTGTATGTACACAAAACAATCAGCCTGTATTGCTAAGTTGTTATCATCCTAAGCACTGTACCCTTCTTATATCAGATGTCTAAATGCTCTTTCATGCAGCTACAAGAAACTGCAAGTCCTGAGGAAAGTTTTCTCCGTCTCTCCGAGACAGCAGTTGTCCATGTACAAGTGTTAGTGGACTTCACAAAAAGACTTCCAGGTAATATTTTCCTTTGGGAAATATTACAGAACAGTGTGAGTTTTTTTCCCAAGAGGCAGGAACCATAGTGATGGCATGAATCCAAGAAAAACACAGGCTTCAAGAAAACTCTCATTCGACTGACCAGTTTTTCTTCCAACTGTAATGATCAGGGTTACCATTTACTTGTCACAAGGACAAGTTAGAAGGATTCACTGCAAAAGCTTGCTAGGATTAGATTTCTTTTCTTTTTCTGACATGGAGTAGAGACATTTTATGAGAAGTACATGGACTTCAAACTACCATCCTGAGTGAATTACTATTTCAACACATTCTGAAACCCACTTCACTTCGCAGTTTATCATAATCAAAGAAAAAAATAGATGTTCCTTCAAAGGAAAATGCAGCACAGAAGGGACTAGCCAGCTCCTGTTCATATTTTCCTTTAATAAAGGACAAGGGAACATGCAGTTAAATTTCAGTGTGAAGTTGACAAACATTTGACTGGGATGGTGATAATTCTTTCATTACTCTTAAGTTGTAAAATTTACTGAGAAAAGTCAATCAGCATGTCTAAAGCAGATATTTGATGTAATTTAGCACTACCGTGGAACAGATCTGAAAGAACAGATGACCTCTTTTCCTATGTTACATACCTGGCTTTGATCAGGACTAAGAAAAGAATCAATAAAGTTCCTTTACTCTTGAATTCTAAGTGCAGACAATAAGCTTGTCAAAAGATGAACACAACTTGTAAAAAGATCAGATACGAATGAATAAGGGGGAAAAATACCCATGCTCACTAAGTGATGTAGCAAATTTAAAAGGTATTAGGCCATGTGATATATATATATATAATCGTAGAATCATGGAATGGTTTGGTTTGGAGCAGACTTAAAGTTCATCCAGTTCCAACCCTGTGCCATGGGCAGGGACACCTTCCACTACAGCGGGTTGCTCCAAGCCCCTGTGTCCCACACTGCCTTGAACACTGCCAGGGATGGCACATTTACCACTTTTTTGAGCAAGCTGTTCCAGTGCATCACCACTCTGACACTCTCATGTAAAGAATATCTTCCTTATATCTAATCAGATATTAAGAAGAAATTTTGCTTAAAGGCAGCCACAGCCTTTCTCGATTCTTATCATGTATCTTTCTCTGCAGGATTTGAAAGTTTAGCTAGTGAAGATCAGATTGCGCTGCTAAAAGGGTCAACAGTTGAGGCGATGTTTTTGCGTTCAGCCCAAATATACAACCAAAGAATGAGTGAATGCCAACCATCAACAAGTGAAAGTAAGTTTGACTAACAAGCTTTGTACTAACACCAGGAGGAGGTGCTGCCAATTTGAAACAACTTCCATTCGTTTTAAGTGACTTACTTAAATAATTTCCTATTCGACTATACTGGTACTTAACAATAGTGCCAGTTATGCCTACATACCTTCTATTGGCTTTTTATCCCCAAAGATCATTAAAATAAAACAAAAATCAATCAAATCTGTTTTCCTCCCATTAATTCTAAATAAAGAGCAACATTTTTGAGTGTTAGCACAAATTGTGGAGTGGATGGATCATATTAGCTATATTAATGATGTATTAGATACTGTGCCAACACAATAGAGACACAAGAGACTTTGACCACCAGTAATGAGCAACCACTGAACTTGGTGCTGGATGCCAGAAAGAACAATTCTTTTCTGCCTGCATAGATCTGGGACAAGTTCACACATTTTTGTGTATATATTTGAAAAGCAGATGCAGACAAAGTTTAAAGTCACATTAAGCTTGACTGGGAGCTGTCACCCGTCTTGTTCCAGGTCACGTAAGGCTTTCTGATCATGGGACATACTGTCACATTCAAAACCTTGATAGAAACAACATTTACTCCATGGAAATATCTCACAATGAAGAGAGTCCAACTTCCACTACTACCACAGGTAATCAAGGTCCCAGAATCAAAATACCTGGGAGTCTTACTTTGCTAGCCCTGTTCTCAATCACACCGAGCAACAGTTGGTGTGGCCACTGCTCATTCTCTTCTCTTCCTCTCCATTCCGTCAAGCTGCTGTTACATGCCCAGGCATTACATCCTCATGGAAGGCAGAAGTTCATTTGCTTATATCCCAAGATAAAGCCTTGAGCTGTGTATATCAAAAGCTGCACAGTACAACCACAATACAACTTCTGCTACTACTTTAGAAATCAACATTGTTTTCACCACGTTTGCGAACGATTTCACGCAATAGCCCAGCCTGGAGCCTGGGATTAGGACAAAGACGATCCATAACAGCAGCGCCTGTTTCTGCATGGAAGTAACAGTCCGATTACTTTATTTCTCAGGTATAACCGAGGAGTTTATTACCGCGCTGTTTTACTTCTACAGAAGCATGGGGGAACTGAAAGTGACCGAGACCGAATATGCCCTGCTCGTAGCAACGACGGTGTTTTTTTCAGGTAACTGAGCTTCGGCTCGCCCTCCCCCGC